>NC_091752.1:47041665-47154165 GCF_043380555.1 Nothobranchius furzeri
GGGGGGGATTGAGGAGGTCTTCGAAGTATTCTGCCCACCGATCCACAACGTCCTGAGTAGAGGTCAGCAGCACACCGTCCCCACTATAGATAGTGTTGGTAGCGCACTGCCAACCCCCCCCCCCCCCCCCCCCCCCCCCCCCGGGGCGCTGGATGGTGGACCAGAATCTCCTCAAAGCCATACGGAAGTCTTGCTCCATGGTCTCACCGAACTCCTCCCATGCCCGGGTTTTTGCCTTGGCAACCACCCGAGCCGCGTTTCATTTGGACTGCTGGTACCCGTCAGCTGCCTCTGGAGTCCCACAGGCCAAAAATACCTGATAGGACTCTTTCTTAAGCTTGACAGCATCCCTAACCACCAGTGTCCACCAGCGGGTTCGGAGGTTGCCACCAGACAGGCACCGACAATCCTGCGACCACAGCTCCGGTCGGCCGCCTCAACAATGGAAGCACAGAATAGGGTCCATTCAGACTCAATGTTCCCCGCCTCCCCCGGAACATTTTGGAAGTTCTGTCGGAGGTGGGAATTGAAGCTCCTTCTGACAGGAGACTCTGCCAGACGTTCCCAGCAGACCCTCGTGATACGTTTGGGCCTGCCTGGTCTGTCCGGCATCCTCCCCCACCGTCTGATCCAACTCACCACCAGGTAGTGGTCAGTTGACAGCTCCACCCCTCTCTTCACCCTAGTGTCCAAGACATGTGGCCGCAGGTCAGATGAAACAACAACAAAGTCGATCATCGAGCTGCGGCCTAAGGTATCCTGGAGCCGAAAGCACATATGGACACCTTTATGTCTGAACATGGTGTTCATTATGGACAATCCATTGCTGGCACAGAAGTCCAATAACAAAACACCACTCAAATTCAGATCGGGGGCCGTTCCTCCCAACCACACCTCTGCAGGTCTCACTGTCGTTGCCCACGTGAGCATTAAAGTCCCCCAGCAGAGCGAGGGAGTCACCGGAAGGAGCACTTTCCAGCACCCCCTCCAAGGTCTCCAAAAAGGGTGGGTAGTCTGAACTGTAGTTTGATGCATAAGCACAGACCACAGTCAGAACATGTCCCCCCACACGTAGGTGGAGGGAGGCTAGTCCCTCATTCACTGGGGTAAACCCCAACGTACAGACACCAAGATGGGGGGCAACTAGTATGCCCACCCCTGCTCGGCGCCCCTCAGTGTGAGCTCCAGAGGGGGGCCCCGGTGACCCCCGTCCGGGTGAGGGAACACGGTTTCCATTTATATAATTCATCATAAGAGGTCTTTGGGCTGCTCTTTGTCTGATCCCTCACCTAGGACCTGTTTGCCATGGGTAATCCCACCAGAGGCAGAAAGCCTCAGACAACTTAGCTCCTAGGATCATTGAGACACTCAAACCCCTCCACCACGATAAGGTGGCAGCCCAGGGAGAGGTTAATTTCAGTAATTAAACTACACTGAGAGACCAATTAAGGACTCAGAATCCCTTTACAGGTTTTTCTATTTGCAATTATACATTTTTGTTGATTGGGGTCATGTTTTATATTAGAATAGTGTAATGTTTTCTTATAGATCCTCCTTGTAAGTGCCCATTTATTTAACTTTTTCTGTTTTATAATAAACATTTGGACACATTTTGTCACGTTCAAATCTTTTTAGTCCTTTATATTTAAGTATTACAGTAATTTTTACTAAATTAAATAAGTTTAATTGGGGGAAACCCATTTTTCTTTCATTGTTTTGTAAAAAAAAGTAACAAAATTGTTATTTTTCTGGTAATTAGTTACTTTTATTATCTTGTAACTCAGTAAGTAACTGAGCTGATTTTTAGACAAAGTAATCAGTAAAGATCTTAACACTGGTCGTCATTAAATGTGATAAAGTTGTTGAATGTGGATTTAATAAAGGTAATAAAACTGTCATGTGAGAGTGGAGAGCCCTGAGTTAAATGATCTATTTGTAATTAACAGAAAGGAGCAAACACAGCTAATTGTGTTTTCTCAGTGGGACAAAAAAAGAGCTCAGAAGTGACAGTGTGGATAGAGGGTGTTACCATGGTAACTGCTGCTAACGATGCAAATGATGCTCTGTGTATTTTAGGATCAGTGTTCTCTCGTTTCATCCTGACTGGCGTGTGGAAGAACCTGATCGATGTTCTGTCCACGCCGCTGACGGGCCGCATGGCGGGCAGCTCCAAGGGTTTGGCCTTTATCCTGGGAACAGAGGGGCTGAAAGAGCAGAGCCAAAGAGAGAGAGACACCATCTGTCTGAGTTTAGATGGACTACGGAAAGCTGCTGCACTCAGCTGTGCTCTGGGTGGGTGGAACCAGCTATCTGTCTGCAAAGACAAGAGGAACCGTTCATTAAATCAAATGTTATTTAGGTTCAAATCACCTGGCCATACACTGAAAACCCAGTAATCCAGATTAAAAGATGTGAAAGGTTTTGTAGTTTTGTTATTAGGAGCCTGCCTCTGACCTACACAGGGAGAAAGCCCATGCACTAAGGGGTATTCAATTCTAGGTCTGGAGGTCCGATATCCAGCCCATTTTAGTGGTTTCTCCAATTCAACACACTTGATTCATCTGTTGCAGCAGCTCATCAGGCTCTGCAGAAGCCTGTTAATCACCTGCTGATTGAAATCAGGTGTGTTGAAGCAGAGTTAAAACTAAAACGTGCTGGATACCAGACCTCGGCCTGATTATTCTGTTTTATTTATTTATTTTTTTTATTATCTTTTATAATAGAAATTTTCTAAAATGATGAAAATGTAGCTTGTAAATAAAAGGGGCTCAAACCAAAGGAGCAGAATGAGGGAAAGCAAAGGATTTAAAATAATAACTGACGTAGTTTATCTATCGATCTATCTGTCTGTCTGTCTGTCTGTCTGTCTGTCTGGATTAAGACCAATAGCACCTTTCAAGACCAATGAAGAAACTTTTCATTGATGGTTGAAGTCCTATCGGGGTTTCACAGCTATGCACTGATAGTAGTCTGTCTGTGTTTCAGGTGTTGCTGCTAACTGTGCTTCAGCTTTAGCCCAAATGGCTGCTGCTTCCTGTGTGCAGGAGGACAAGGAGAAGGAGGTGGTCGAAGTGGGAGGCACCATCACACAGGGTACGCACAACAACGGCTACAAAACAACCGCTACACTAAAGCTACATAACAACTGCACACTACAGCCACACCAGTACAACCATTACACACAAAAATCACTCTACAACAACCCCTAAATAGCAACACTACACACAACGACTACTACAAAAACTGCCACACAACCACAACACACAGAAAGCTACACAACAACTGCCACACAACGCCTCACTATTGTAACATCTGTTTGAGTCATTGTACCCTGAGAGATGACTGTCAGGTTCAAGGCTTCTAATCACAATGTCACAAAATAAAAATGGTAAATGGCCTGTATTTTAAAGTCTTGGAACCCCCAAGGCACTTTACAGCACAATCAGTCATTCACACACACATTCACACCCAAGTGGGGATGAGCTACAGTATAGCCACAGCTGCCCTGGGGCACACTGACAGAGGCGAGGCTGCCGAGTCACCGCCACCGGTCTCTCCGACCACCACCAGCAGGCAAGGGGGGTTAAGTGTCTTGCCCAAGGACACAATGACAGCGACAGACTAAGCAAGGCTTGAACCTTCAACCTTCCGATTACAGGATGAGCACATAACTCCTGTGCCACCGTCGCCCCTCCACAAAGTCCAAATTAAAAACTCTCAGCTCTGATGGAGTCAGAAATGAACCTTTACTGACATTTACTGGTCACTTTGTGAATCTACACTTCTGAATACTGAACACTCGTAGCCAGTAGAATGTAGAATATTTGCCTTTAGACAACTGTGCAGTAAATCACTGTGTTTAATGTAATAAAGGCTGAATCCTGGTTTGGATGGATCTACCTGATGAGGTTTTTCAGCAATTAATAAAGATAAAAATAAAATGAGGTTTTTTTCTGAGTAAACAACAAAACCTGTAAACTAAATAAAGTGGAACCAAAGCCTGAAGGTTCTTCATATACTCTACATGTTACAGAATAAGTGTACATGTACCGTGGCACCTTTAGTCAAAAAAAAGTGTGTGTGCGTGTGTGTGTGTGTGTGTGTGTGTGTGTGTGCGTGTGCGTGCGTGTGTGTGTGTGTGTGTGTGTAGTAAAGCAGCGTATAGAGCAGATCAGAATGCCTCCGGGCATTCGTCTCCACACGGCTCACGTCTTGTGCATGGATGCAATCCTACACGTGGGGCTGGAGATGGGCAGCCACAACCACGACTGCTGGCCACATGTCTTCAGGTACACACACACACACACACACACACACACACACACACACACACACACACACACACACACACACACACACACAAGTTATAATATTGTCTACCTGTGTAATTTTCCTTCAGAGTGACTGAGTACATCAGCTCCCTGGAGCACACACACTTCAGTGACGGTTCCTCACAGACGTCCTCTCTCACCACCATCACACAGCAGAACCAGCAGGCGGCTGGCATCGACCAGGGCCTGGAGCTGAGCTGTGAGCCTAGTTCAGACGCTGGAGAACTAGGCCTTAGCCAGCCTGTCATCCAGCCATTGTCCATTCAGGAGCTGCTGAAGGAGAGCAGCAGGGGGGGTCGTGGTCTTGACCTGAAGAGTGGCAGCCTGATGACTGGAACAAGCGCCGCCAAGGCTGTGTGCATGCTGTCCACGCAGGTAGACAGGTAGGTCAGAACACACCTGGCGGAGGAGCAACACAGAGAGGGAGAATAACTACTTTACTTCTGGTTCAGTCAGTCATTAGATTCATGTGTCAGAAATTATGTTGAGTTCTTCTAAACTGAACTTTTGTTTCATTAACTTCAGAGTTCCTTAAAGAGCAAGTAACGCCTGAATGAACTTGTTTTGCTGATAACCTGTATAGACGAGTGTCTAATAGTGCTGTACACATGTGTAATCATTAGTGTGGCAGTTTAGTGCAACTTACTTTACATTTAATATTTCAGCCCAAAACCATAATTATAACTCCATCTTCAGGTTAAAACTCTGCTCCATATTTATGCAGAACCAGCTGTGGCTGATGGCCAAGCTGAAAAATGGTGTCAGCAGGTTACTACGTGGCTGCACTGCACTGGTCTCCAGGTGAGGCAGCGGCACCTCCACCTGGCTCAGCCACTCACCTGCTGATATGATACATTAGCGCTCGGAGCTGCTTGCCTCCGTGAAAAAAATGCCCTCCTCCCCCTTTCATCTAATGATCGTGGTTAACATGAAATCCTCCAGAATGCTGCAGAATCTGTGTCTGCTCTTCTCCTGAGCGGTAAGTCTGCTGTTAGTGTGTGCTTGCATGCACTCACGAGTGCGCACGCGCTTGTGAACAATTTTTTTTTGACTGAGAAACTTCGACAGCACATGCAGGGGGGTTGAGTGGGGTGCTGTCTATCACTGCCTCAGTGCCGCTCTCTTGGTCCACCAGGCGACACCTCATTCAGAAGCATTTTCCTAACAGGAAGTATGGATGAGATAAGGAGAAGAAGAAGAAGAAAATATCATTTCTATTGCGCCTCTCAAGATAAAGATCACGAGGCACTTCACAAAAACAAAAAATGTAAAAAAGAATTTAGAAAATTGTTAAAAATATATTTAAAATGAGCAAAAAAATAGACAATTGTGGCTTAGATGAGTAAAATAGAAGTTAAATTCAAGTAAATGTAATTTAAAACTGGGTGTTACTATTACCAGTAGACGGTACCACACTGCAGACACATTCAGTAACACAGAACTGTGTTAAATCGATTCTAATTTCAGGCAGGCTAAGCATCTAAAATGTGTCACCTGCTTTGTCTCTCCTCATTGCAGAAATACATTCCTCAGACAAGTTATGCTGACTTAAAAAGGCACCAAGTGGTTCCATTGAAGTCTCCGTCTCTTCTCCCTCCGTTTCCTCCTGTAGAGACTCAAACATCCCGCGAGATGTTGCCGTTTTACCGTTATTATTCATGTCATTATTACAAGTTATAGAACACGTTATTTTGAAAAACGTTCTTGTTAAAATGTGAAATAAATCAGGTTTTAATGAGAGTTTCTAATTTCAACAAGAAAGTATTTCGTAATAACGAGAAACTTTGTCGTTAAAACGATATTTATTTCACGTTTTAACGAGAACATCTCTCGTGATTACGAGATACTGGTCCTGAGTTTTTTCCCCCGCACTGATGGTAATACGCTTCCGTAATTTTTTCATAACGTCACGTTTCACATTTCTGTTTGTGTAGCATTAGCATTGCGTGCAATAAGTGCTAACAAAGGAAGGTGCAAATATAGACATGCACAAGTATGAAACAAAGCAGCAATCCAGTTCAGTCTTTCTAACCAAACAATAAAACGTGGCCCAGCCAGCTGGGGATGTGGCCGAGACACAGCTGAAGTCCAGTGCAACCATGTAGTATGGCACAGACGTCACCCTTCACCTCTACAGTCATCAGCTGTGACTGATTCTACATCAGTGTGGGGCGGAGTTTTACCCTGAAGATGGAGGTACAATTACGGCTTTGGCTGGAATACTAAACAGCACTATTAGACACTCATCTTATGTGTTATCAGCAAAAAAAAGTTAATTAAGTGTTACTCACTCTTGAAACAAACACTTTACCATTTTGGCTTGCTTTTATCAACCCCTAGTGTCCGCTTTAATTCACTATAATAAAACTAAAACGCTCCTCCTCACTGTCCATTCCAGTGATGGTAAACTCTGTTATTTTCACTGAATCATGTTATTGAGTCTCTCGCCAAAATTAATCAGGCTTTTTTGAGTCCCTAAATCAGTTGCCCAGAGTGCAAAATAAATAAATAAAAACTACATTTTTGCTCAAACATGGGTGACTAAAAAAAGACAACTTTCCATTTTAAGCTTAAAAAAACACCCCTGAACTGAGTGAAACTAGTGAGTCCGATGGAAGAAATTAACTGTACACACACAATCACATACACATTGCCAACAGCATCAAAGAACACTAAGACACACACTTACACAGAGTCTAAGACACTGTGTAACCATACAGTTAGATGTAGACACAAAACCACTATGTGATAGAAGTCGCAGCTCAGCAAATACTGGGTTCACCTTTGGGTTTGAAAGCTAAGTGATAAAAGTGGGCATTTCAGGTGAGATTTAAAGAGAGGAAGTGACATGGCCTGCCTGATCTGCCAGCAGAGCATTTCACAACCTGTGCCCTGAGAATACAAAGACCTTTTACCCTCTTGTTACGCAATGCACTTTTGGGACCTCGAGTAATGACTGATCTGCTGATCTCAGACAACAACTCTGTGTGTCAGGCTGAATGATGTCCTAATGATAGGATGGGGCCATGAAGTGTAATGCTTTAAACACAAATGAAAGAATCTTAGATTTGATCTTAAACTTGATTTTCCAGTCAGGAAACGTGCTGCAGTATTTTGCACCAGTTGCAGGCGTTCCAGTATAGCTTTCAGCCCCCCTCACTTTGAGTAAGAAGCTGAAATGCTATATATGCACAATGGGTACTCTGAATGCCCTAAATTAAATTACACGGTCAACAGAAATCATTCTGTCATCCATGGCACTAATCAGCCTCCATACGAGCATAAGATAAGTCACCCAGTTCAACTATAATTTTGTTTCCACTTGCATTCACAGGAAAATTAAAACATTGTAACTTTTAATAAATTGTCAATAGAATATAAATGTATTCAATAAAATGTAATATTCCATGAAAATATGGATTATCAATAATATTGACCCTTTAATATTCAATTGATGATGAAACTAGGTACTTTGGTTAATCCAGGGAAACAACACTTTATAATAATTTGACACAGAGACAAAAATATAGTTTATAAAAATCTATTTATTACTATATTAATGATGATGAAAGGCTAATGATTATTAATGATGATTCAAAGTGATTTTAAATGAGACAATGAATGAACTCTGTTGAAACATGGAGATCCGGTCTGCAGGCGAAGCCGTCTCTCAGAGCAAGTGAGTGGACTTCTGATGTATCTGATGATCGTAGGCACCCTCAGCATACGCACGACTGGTCAAAAGATACTTTCCAGGTGGCTTCTGGCAGACAATTTCACGTAACCCTAACCCTAACCCATCCCCCACCAGTGTGTGAATGTGTGTGTGAATGGGTGAATGACTGATTGTGTTGTAAAGCGCCTTGGGGGGTTCCAGGACTCTAGAAGGCGCTATATCAAATACAGGCCAGGCCATTTTAATGAGTGTGTGGTTGATTGAGAAAATAATAATTGTTCATTCAAAAAGGATGTGCAAATGCCGCTAAAATTGTTCCACTGAAAAATCTGGTTTGATTCCCCTTAGAAAGATCATGAGCTGTGAGCTTTGGATGAACTCTGAGCTCTGGCAGAACTGAGTTCACTTTTAATGAAATAGTTGTTTATAAATTTTGACCAACCAGAGAAATTTGTATAGGTGTTTACCAAGACCCTCAGGCACTCCCCTTTCTGTGATGCTTAGAAAGCTCATTGCATTTAGTATATGCAGTAAATCTGTTCAACATTCATTTGTTAACACAGAATATGATTGTAAACCTATAGATTGAAAGAGATTTTTATGAGACCAAACTAACAATTGTTTTATTAAATTGAGTAAGAGTCTCGTCTTCTGCATTAGACCTTGGAGTTGCAGCTTTTTGTAAATAGTGGCAGAAAAGAAGTCAGGCGATGGAATTGTTTTGACTACCTTCTCAAACAGCAAGGTTAGAAGCGGTGTGTTTTCTGCTTTGGAGACCAGACAGTTGAGATGTGGCACAATGTCTGTTGACCTCTGACACTGCTGTGGAAAAATAACTTTGTTTGCCATTTCCAACGTTACAACATAAATTCCAACTGTATCCCTTTGACATGGAACCTCAACAAAATACCCCCCTGAAAGTCCATCTATAGCACCAGAACACATTTTAAAAGTCTCTGATTGGTGCACTCTCTCTCACCCACACACAACCAAATAGTCCACAAAAAAAGTAACATAAAAAATGCAGCCGTTAGCAAAAGGAAACAAGTGCTATACCACCAAACAAAGGATGGATCTCACCGGGTTCCACAGGTATCAACCCCAGTCAGCCTTCAATCTGGCTCTACTGCACCACAGTCAGACAGGTAATCCCCAAAGGCATCCTCATATGACAGAAATGTTCCGTCACTCGGCACTGTCTGTCAGGTATTTCCTCTTTTTAATCTCTAGGTTTAAATTTTTAACAGTCCCTTGTTCAGATTTTTTACTCTCAGGTAACATAGGAGACTTTTTGGATCAAATAGTCTTTAGCAAGACCCCCTGACACCTGCACCACACCCCCGCATGCTCAGGTTTTGTGTTTCTCTCTCCTCTCTCCCCCACCTGACGCAGCCCTCTTATTAGCTCGGAGCGTGGTAAGCAAAGGGGATAAAAAGAAAATGAACAAACCTGGTCTATTACAGAAAATCACTGCTGTAGGGTTTACATTTACACTCCTGGATAATTGATAAACATAACTAATATGCTCTGTGTAACAATATATTTCCTAGAATATTTTATTCTTTTTGGACCTGCCTAATGTGGCGGTGTCACACCTGTGAAATCCCATAAATCAACACGTCCAGTCATCCATTCTTTATGTTACAAAGTCATGGACTATGGTCTGAAAGCTGCATCTAGAAAGAATCTATTTTACTTAGGCTAGATGCCTCAACTGTAAGAAACAACATTTAACCACCGAGTTCCCCTGATTCTCCAGTTTCAGCTGCAGGTCAATCTTAACTCCCAAGTTTGTTATGGTGATCTTCTCTAATGCTGCAAATACATGAAAACAGTTTAATCCACAAAGTGGCAGCATCCACACAGAGGTGTGCGTGCGTATGTGTGTACTCATCTTTATATGGTTAGGTGGACAGATTTGAACTTTAAAGGTGCAGTATGTAAGAATATAGTGAGAACTTTACAGTGAGAAAATCCCAAAAGAGTCTAATGTTTCGGTCATTTAGAAAGGAAGCTTATACTGAAACATTTCATATCCAGCTGGCTGCGGGGATTGTCAGTTTTTCTCATTTCAAAACAAAGGAATGAGGGACATGGGGTTGCCGTCTCTCTTACGAGCCAATACTGCAGCGCCGACTACTGTATTTTGAAAATGACCAGCAAAAAGCTCCTAGTTATTTAACGTGGTTGTAGTAACCAACATGATGTCATTTTTACTTCATTTCTACACAGTGCACCTTTAATCTGTAATGTAGCATGTGGACATTTTTACATTGTGGGGACATTTTGCTGGTCCACAGTAGAGCATCCTAAAACATGGTTTTAGTGGATTAGTTTAGCATAGGATTAGGAAGAGAACAACATTGGTTATGGTTAGAGTCAGGGTATGGGTTAGGCATAGTGGAGTCACTAAAATGAATGGAAGTCAATGGAGGTCCACACAAACACATAAATACAAGTGTGTGTGTGTGTGTGTGTGCATGCGCGTGCGTGTGTGTTATGAGGATCATCTCTTATGTAAGCTCTTATCTGGGCTGCATTGGGAGAGAATAAAGCCGTTCTTTTTCTGATTTTTTGGAACAGATGGACAGAACACTTTTAAGCTGGAAATGGTGGCAGAACATAGTAAACACCTCACAGCCCCAACCCAATAAGCCCGGCTTTGCACGCAGTGCTGTTAGGCTTCAGCTGACTGTTACTCATAAGCTCTTTCTGTTTCATAATTTTTATTTAAAGTATGCATACAGAGTAACAGGAAATATACTTTCGTATTTGTTGTAACTGTATACCACCTTGTTTTCACATTCTGTGGTAAATGTTGAGATGAGAAAAGAAAAAACAAAACAAGAAAAGCAAACAAAAATACTATATGTATTTTTTATAATTATATACAATTGCAAGAAAGTGTGTATGTTCACATATCTAAAGTATAATGCCATTTCCACCTGAGAAAACTCTTAGAACATATCTCTGTACATAAATCTTACAACATACACAATGTGCCTGGTTACTGCACGGCAAAACTCAAACCTTGAAGTAGAAGCATTAATAGAATAAATTGGTAAAAAAGAGAAATGAAGAGGTGAAGAGAAAAGAAAGGAAAGAAAAGTCCAGAAAAAGAGGTATCAAGAGGAAGTTGGAGGGGAGGTGCCAGGTGGATTTAAAAAGATCAATAAATGTTTGTCATTTTCTGAAGAATTTTTTCAGACTGCGCTGTCTTGAATACCATAGTTTTTCAACTTTTAAATAGGACACAACCTCGTTCATCCACAGTGTGCGGTACGGCAGCGTGGTAGATTCCCACTTCAGGAGGAGATGTTGTCTCACCATCAGGAAAGTGAAAGCCAGAACCTCGAGTTGTATTGATGAGAAATTGGTGTATTTCTCAGGAAGTCCAAAGATTGCTACATGAGGGGAGATATTAACAGTTTTAGGAAGTACCTTTGACATCAAAGTAAAACCACCAAACATTCCCTACAGCTGGACAGGAATAAACCATGTGGGTAAGATTGCAGGGCGAACTGGAACATCGATCACAGATATCAACGGCATTAGGGAAAATTTGAGCCAGTTTAGTTTGAAAATAATGGCATCACATTTTTGGTAGTTAGATGACAATCATAAGATTTTATAGTGCCATTGGCTATGTTGGTATGCTCCTGCTTTATTCATTTGCGTCGCCTAGCTAAAATTAAGCCATTGCTATCACAGACCCACTTGGAACAAGTGCTCCATGCCCTTGTGATATCAAGGCTGGATTACTGTAAGGAACCGAACTGTATTAGAATGTTTACTGTGTGAAGTGCCTTGAGACGACCCTTGTCCTGATTTGGCATTATATAAATAAACTTGAATAGAATTTAATTGTGCTAGTATTACTTGGTAGATCTTTCCACATCTGTGGAATGACACATGAAAAGAGTCTGGATTGTCCTGAGCGTGGTGTAGGCACTGCTAGTCGACAATCCTTCGATGACCGGAGTGGCCGGGCCGTGATGTAAGCCTTTGCAAGAGGATTCAGGTAGATGACAGTTGTACCATCCAGGACTTTGTATGCTAATGCTAACATTTTGAATTTGATGCGTGCTGCTAGCAGTAGCCAATGGAGCTCAATGAACAAAGGGGTGACATGCTATTTTAGGCTGATTGAAGACCAGATGCGCCGCTGCCTTCCGGATCGTTTGAAGAGGTCTCACAGTACAGGCTGGAAGACCAGTGTTATAGAAATTTTATGTTTTATTATTTTACGTATTTGTTCTTTGTTTTGTTGTTTTCTATTTGTTTGGTTACCCTATTCGGATAAACAGGAGGGATTACGTTATAGAAGTGGAGTAATCATTAATCAAATAAATCCTCATTCGTTTCTCATTAGTTGCTCATTAGGTAGGCCAATTTTGAGACCATTATTGTAAAATATTCCAGATTATTGTCACAATAAAAAATATGTGTAACATGTAATGGTCAGAGTTCACTTAAAACTGTCAGTTAAATAAATACAAAACTGAAGCCCACAAGGACAAGACCAAAATATTTTTTGTTAAGTGCTTCTTTAGATGAAAATCATAAGTTGCTTCACAAACACATTAAAAAATTTAAAAAAAGTTTTAATAAGTTAATAATGGGAGAACATTAATAGCTTTAAATGGTTTTATGCTGTGTGTATTGTTGGAGAAGGCCATAGAATGCAAAGGTTAACACAATGTCCACAGACTGCTTCATCAGTGTGTCACACATTAACTGTCTGGTCTCCAAACCAGAAAACAGCTCGTGACCTGGCCAACGGGAGGTACAGTCATAACAGAATCTGAGCTTCAAGTCAGAGACAATTTATTAAAAGTAACCACTTATAAAATGTTACATATGATTTTTATGTGACTATACTGTATATAATGTGTTGAACCTTGATTTGAAGAAAATCATGAATCAAACTGAAATCACAATTTCTCCTGGAAATGTTTTTCTTTTTCTAAAATCGTTCGGCCCTAGTAAGATATTGGTTTTCATTTTTGATAGAACATTCTGTTTATTTTATTAGGTTATAAAGTTGACAAAGGAAAACCTGTTTACTGATGTGTTTAATATGGAGGTTTGATGTTTGTTGACAATGAAGTAAAAATTCATTAATAGATCTAAAAATAATTCTGCTGCTTGCTTTGGGTGTTTTTCCCTTATTGTAATTTGATGCATTTTATTCTATGAAATTAAAAAAAGAATTTTTATTCTATCTACATATAAAACACACATTAGTTTTAGGAGTAATAGGGACTATTGTTAAAACTTCTAAAGAGCGACTTATGGCTCCAGACATGCATGTTGCAGACCCCTGATATATTCAAACTGCTTTTCTGGGTTACAAATGCTCTAAATGTGTGCAATAAAGTTGTCACGTTTAGGAGGGTAGGACCCAAATTGCAGAACCCAGGATGACACGAGGCAGGAGTGGATATGTAAAGTAAAAATCCTTTATTTGGAGGAAGAACAAAAATAAATCCAAATGTGAGGGAGCCAAAATCCAAAAATCCAGGGAGTCAAAAAACACCAGAGGAACGAGCAGACTGACAGAACAAATAACGCTGACAAACAACAATGGACCGACAAGAACAATGAGACAAGGAGGGCTTATATAGACAGGGAGGAGCAATTAGGGAAACAGGAAGCAGGTGTGTGGAGTGAGGCTGGAGGGAAGGCAGGTGACAGCAATTATCTGGATAGGGAAGAGAACCAGTGGAGGGCAGATAAACTTAACACTATATAAAAAACAAAACTAAACCTAAAGACTAAGGGAAGAACTCACAAAAACACGTACACATAATGACACACACAAACTCATACATACATACAATGAACTGGGGAACAAGAGGCTGTGGCTATAACTTAAGACACACAACAGAGATGCAGACAAAGGACACATGAGGGCGCGAAGAGAACACAAAAGGGAATCCAGAGAGGGATGGAGAAACATTAGGAGACACATGGGGAAAGACGCAGACAAAGGACACATGAGGGCGCCATGAGAACACAAAAGGAGAACCTGGAGTGGGAACTGGAGGGGCTGGGGAACAAAGGGACACAGAACATGACAAAAGTAATATCTGCAATAGCTCCTCATCACACCAACAACATCTCACTAAAACTTTAATCTATAAACCTCAATAATATCAGAAATCTTCATGTGACAGAAACAGACTAGACCTAATATTTCTAATAACTCTCTCTCTCTCCCTCTTTGTGTGTGTGTGTGTGTGTGTGTGTGTGTTTGTGTGTGTGTGTGTGTGTGTGTGTGTGTGTGTGTGTGTGTGTGTGTGTGTGTGTGTGTGTGTGTGCGCATGCACGTGTGTGTGTGTGTGTGTGTGTGTGTGTGTGTGTGTGTGTGTGTGTGTGTGCGCATGCACATGTGTGTGTGTCAGGTTATTTGAAGAAGCAGTTACGAAGCTGAACTTGGTCAGTCTGGTTGGGTTCCTGCAGCAGCTCAGAAAAGCTTCTCAGTCGCAGCTGTTTGACTCTGTTACAGAAACTGGAGATTACTCTCTGGCAATGCCAGGTACACTTGTGCACGCACACACACACACATACACACACACGCACACACACAAAAATCTATACATTTTTACATCAATGTTTGTGAGGAAATCACAGATCAGATTTTCAAGCCTAATCTCATATTAAAAATGAGTTGTCATATCATTTATTTGTTGGAAATAATAAATATTTTCCCAGTTTTGGAAATAATATTTGTATTTTTCTTCTGACTACAGAGCCCTTCATATCCAGACTGAACCTTCTCTGTTGGTTACAGGAGAAGCCAAGTCCACGTTGGACCGACGCTGCGCTCTGCATCTCTTTCGTCTGGGTGAGGCCATGCTCCGGGTCGTCAGGAACAAGAACCGGCCCCTGCTGCACATGATGAGGTCCTGGAGCGTGGTGGCGCCCCATCTAGTGGAGGTCAGGAACTGCTAACCTGATGCTCCAGCTCCATGTTTATTAGTTTATTAATACATTCATCTTTGCACTTTTGAAACCCCATCTTTATTTTTTGTTGTTTGTTCATATTTATTAAAAGTTCTGTTTTCGGCTCTGGACCTTTTTTAAATACAGTGCAAAAAAGAATTAAACCTTAAACCTTTGATGCATAATGGTCGTTACAGTTGACGGGTATTCAAAATTGTTATTTACTTACTTATTTTTTGCTGTTAAGCACAACTGTTGAAGACTTTATTGCATTTGAGCCCCTCCTTTTGGACTTCAGTACGTCAAGCCAACATGTTTCATGTTCAGAATGCACGCTGTCCACTGAGGTGGACATGTAATAAATTATTTGTAAACTATTAAATGTTACAAAAAATATTTGTTGAAATTTGTTTCATTCACACCTAAAGATGAATGAAAAAAATAGTTAAAAATATCATGGTTGAAGATTTCATAATTCATGCGTCAGAGGGTTAAAGGCCAGAATTATGCTGGAGTCAGGAAAACAAAACAAAACAAAAGAAATAAACAGCTGTTTTCACTGATGGTTCTGGTGAGACCCGTCTCCTTGGTAACAGTCATGTCTGCTTTCGTGTTTGTTTCTTGTTATCTTCCTGCTGACGGGCCTTCCTGTGAGATCCGTGTTTTGTTTTCCTCATGGTGACTCTAATCATTTGGATTCCTTCCAGGCTGCATGTCACAAAGAGCGCCACGTGTCCCAGAAGGCCGTTTCCTTCATCCATGACGTGCTGACCGAGGTCCTGACGAGCTGGGCTGAGCTGCCTCATTTCCACTTCAACGAGGCACTCTTCAGACCTTTTGAGCACATCATGCAGCTTGAGCTGTGTGACGAGGATGTGCAGGACCAGGTACCAGACCCCGGCTCATCCCCAGGGTTTAATTCTACTCACTGACCCGTTTGTGTCGCGCTAGGTGGTGACATCAATCGGCGAATTGGTGGAGATGTGCTCCCCCCAGATCCTGTCGGGTTGGAGGCCCCTGTTCAGCGCTCTGAGGACCGTGCATGGCAGCAAGACAGACACCAAAGACTACCTGCTGGGGGAGTATTCCATGGGTGAGTCTTGTTCTACAAACAAACATTTGACCTGCATTTTTCTCATTCATTAAATCTTTATGTGCTGCTTGTTGTATTAATTTTATTTTCTTGTTCCTGATTAAAATAAATAAATTCATCATCATATTTCTTTGGTTCCAACGAACATGTGAGTTGATACAAACTCAGGGCAGGTCCTGTTGTACCAGCAAGCACATTTTTGTCTTTGATGGTGCTGAGCGTTAGAAGAAATGACGTAATCGAGGGGAACACTGACGTGTCATTGGTGCGCCGAGGGGGAGGTGCCAACACAGCGAGCACAGTATTAAGGGATCAGACTAGTGGTGCAGGCGGTCCCTCCCACCACCACCAGGGGCATGGGGGTTGTAAAGTGTCTTGCCCCAGGACACAACAACAACAAACTGAGTGGGGAGCAATCCTGCAACCCACCTGTTAAGTGGTGGGCACTAAACTCATGGCCTGGCATTCCAGGCAGAGTGCAGCACACAGAACAACCTTTTGACTTCATACTAAGAAAGTGCCTTTTGTTTACAAATCAGATGGCTTTAGAGAATTTTGGAGCGTTAGCCTCCTTTACCTTATTTTTATTGGCATGTGTTTTTTTATTCCTAGCATTCGATCGTATGTTATTGACAATAACAGCGTCTACAGCTAAAGCTGCTCGGATGCTTTTCTAAAGCAGAAATCTGGTTTTCTCTAACATGTTACTCCATAGGCCAGTCCCAGGCGCCGGTGTTCGATGTCTTTGAGGCATTCATCAACACCGACAACATCCAGGTCTTTGCCAACGCAGCCACCGACTACATCATGTGCCTGATGAAGTTCGTGAAAGGCTTGGGTTTGTCTTTTTACTGATTCGTTCACATTTCAGGCTCTTCTGAGTCTTCCAGGCCTCTGGTTTCATTGGTAACTCTCATGCTGCCTGTATTTCAGAGGACTTCTGTGCTGTTTGTTGCTAGTTTTTTGTGTTTCTGTCTCCTGATCGCTACATGCAGGAGAAGTGGACTATAAAGAGATTGGAGACTGTGTTAACATGTCCGGTTACTCCTCCACCGACCTCTGTGTTCCTGCTCTCGACTACCTGCACAAATGTTCACAGGTGCTCATAGGTCAACCATGTTACCTGCCTTTTACTCTCTTCCCTCCCTTCTGTAAATTAACTAATATAATATCTTCAGCTGCTTGCAAAGATCTACAAGATGCCATCCAAACCAGTGTTTCTTGGCGCTCGGCTGGCGAACCTGCCACAGCAGCGCTCCATCAGCAGTGAGGATGAGGTCGACTGCTTCATCCAGGAGTTTGATGATGACACAGGTGAAGAGGAGTACCCTTTCCTCCATCAGACTATTCTCAGCTTCTCTAAGCTCCGGTCTATCCCATGTGATCCGGCAGGTCTAATTCAGGTGTGGATTTTATTACTGGAGCAGCTCACGGCCGCCGTGTCAAACTGCCCCCGACAGCACCAGCCTCCAACCCTGGAGCTGCTCTTCATCCTGCTCAGAGAGGTCACCATTGTACCAGGTGACACACACACACACACACACACACACACACACACACACACACACACACACACACACACACACACACACACACACACACACACACACACACACACACACACACACACACACACACACACACACACACACACACACACACACACACACACACACACACACACACACACACACACACACACACACACACACACACACACACACACACACACACACACACACACACACACACACACACACACACACACACACACACACACACACACACACACACACACACACACACACACACACACACACCACTTCTCTCTTATGGAAAGTTGTTTACACCAGATGTTGCCCTCTGGATGAGAGGCTGAGTGAGCTGTGATGCATTTAGAGGCACCTGGGAGAAACTTCTTCCTAATAATTGCATGTAGACTCTGAAAGTTCATTAAACATATATTTGGTAGCTGTGAGTCAGTCAAAGGTACAAATTGAGTTCCTGAAAAAGCTGTTACCTTTTGAACACTCATAGTCTAATGGATTGAGTGAGGTTTTTCCAGGATTGTACATTTCAAAAGCAATTACATTTTTCTTGACCAAACGTTTGATAAAAATAGTTGCCATTGGAATTTGAAGAGTAGGGCTGGATGATATAAAAAATAAACATACTGAATAAAAAATTCATCCATTTTTATCCACTTATCCGGAGTCGGGTCGCGGGGGCAGTAGCCTAAGGCGAGAGGCCCAGACTTCCCTCTTCCCAGCCACTTGGGCCAGCTCCTCTGAGGGAATCCCAAGGCGTTCCCTGGCCAGGTGAGAGACATAGTCCCTCCACCGTGGCCTGGGTCTACCTTTAGGTCTCCTCCCGGTTGGACGTGCCTGAAAAACCTCACCAGAGAGGCGTCCAGGAGGCATTCTGACCAGATGCCTGAGCCACCTCAACTGGCTCCTCTCGATGTGGATGCCAAAAATCCTAAGCCCCCCAACACGGGAGCCACGAACCAAGGCACCACACTCCACATCAAATGTGGCAGGGGGAGGGTCGGCGAAGATGTGTAGCAGCACAAGAAGTCCCAGGAGAGGGGAGGAGTCAAAGACCCCACCTGACATATACAGTCATACACAAACACAGTCACACACTCCATTCCTCATGCTCTCACACACACAACCTAAGACTTACAAAAATGAATGCTAGACACCCACTCACTCTCCCCATACACACCCTATTCACTCTGGTCCTGGTACTGCTGCACAAAGGGTACAACCATCACCGGTTACCAGAGTTAGCCCCTTTCTGCTCGGGTGGTGATGAGCAGGCACCCCCACCTAACGCCGAGCAAAGCAACCCACCACCCCAGACCCCAACCAGATGGCCAGCTCCCCCTCCTAGCCTCCAGCCCCGGGAAGCCAAGCAACGAGAGGTGTGCTAAGACCCCTAGTCTCCCTTCGCCTGCCCAAATCCAGTGTTGATGCATGTTGATGAGGTGTATTCCATGGCTGGGGGGAGTGGGCAGTGCAGGCATCGTCTGACCTATGCCAGTTGATGCCACCACACAGCCCCACTTCCCCCCACAGCCCTCGGTGTCTAATTGTAGTTTAAAATTGAAAGTGGGCACCAGCACTCTAGGTGAGGCTGAAAGATCTCCCTGCCAAATGCCGTTGAGTGTACTCACTCCCAAGGCCCTAAGTGTGTGTTTGTGTGAAATGACGTTGGTGGAAGTGTTTAAATGCAAATAAAACTGGGGGGCAGGCTGCCACAGGACTGCAGAAATGGGATCCATACCCAGGCCCCCTGATTTGCCCACCCCCCAAGGTCCTATGTGCATGCTTGTGTGATGGTGTGAGGGAGCAGGAGGAGGAAAATGTTTGGGGATGGGGAGGATTGGAGCCAGCTCCCCCACTTGCCTCAATAGGCACCTCCATTCCCAAAATGCCACCCAGGACATAGAAACCCCAGCCCATCTAGCCAGGGCCCAAAGTAGCAGCATCGCAGAACCCCACGGAGCCCGAGGGCACCCTCCAAGCCCCACCCCAGCAGAATATCTACTCCCATCCCTGCATTTTCACAACTTCCAGAATATGTAAGACAAAAGACATCCAGGTAAGGTTGGGTCCTCCCCCTCCTGGACATCCCCCTCCTCCATGATGGGACAGAATTGTTATTATTTCAGAGGAGCCAAGGTCCACCTGAGGCCCCTGAGCCTGGGCCAGGCACTGCCACGTGTTCCCGCCTTGATAATAAATATCTCTGAACTTGACCATTATCCATATCACAAGACACATGTGAAGACACAACACTCCATCTAAATCCTTTTAATAAAATATATTTTCTGTCTCATGAATTGACTTTCTAACTTTACAAGTTATTACAATCATATTCGGTGGTACCTACAATATGTTTTTACATCTAAAGTGTTTTAATAATGTTGAATATTCTAAAGTAATGAATAATGACTTAACAAATGTTCATTCCTATAATGATTTATTCCAGATCTTAAATTACACCAGACTAGTCTATTTGTTGCGTTTAATTGATTTTTATAAACTATATGTTTGCCTCTGACTCAAATTGTTATGAATGTGTGATTTCCCTGAACTACCAAAAAAACCTGGTTTCATCTTAAATCAAATAGCAAAAGCTCAATAATTCATATTTATATGGAATATCACATCTTATTGAACATTTATTGTAAGTAACCACTTACATCATGTTGCACCTGACTCTTCCCTTCAGGTCCCGGGTTTGCCATCTTTGCTGTCATCCAACTCCTACTTCCTGTGATGTCATTATGGCTGCAGCGTAGTCATGGCGACCACTCATACTGGGACATGGCAGCGGCAAACTTTAAGCATGCGATCGGCCTGTCATGTGAGCTGGTGGTGGAGCACATCAACAGCTTCATTCACTCAGGTAAGACCACCATAATGGTGGTTACCATGGTGATCATAATTAGTTACAGTTGGTTTCCATGGTGATCCTAATTAGCTACTGGTAGTTACTATGGTGACACATTTCTACTACCGATTTAATCAGCCAAACATTTAGTCGGATTTTCACTGAGCTGTCATAATCCCAGTCAGCTGCTACATGCCTTTAATACAGTGGGTACGGAAAGCATTCAGACCACCATCAATTATTGCATTTTTTCCCTCATTAATGTACACACAGCACCCCGTATTGACAGAAAAACACAGAATTTTAGAAATATATGCAGATTTATTAAAAAAGATCAACTGAAATATCACATGGTTCTAAGTAGCAAAAGCAACCTTTTGGGCTAACACAGGCATGAGTAAAGATGCAACAAGTTTATTACACCTCAATTTCAAATTCTTTTCAAATTCAAAAATACTTTATTAATCCCAGAGGGAAACTGATTGCTGTAGTAGCTAAGAATAATAATAATAATCAAGAACAATAACAATAGTAATCATAATAATCAATCATTTGGAGATCCTCTGCCATTTCTCTTTGCAAATCCTCTCCAGTTATGTCATATTGGATAGTGAATGTTGGCAGACAGCTATTCTCCAGAGAAAACCCTGGGCCATTCAGGAATAGTCACAGAGGTGCAGGGAAGCCACTCCATTATTTTAGCTGTGTTCTTAGGGTCATTGTCATGCTGGAAGGTAAACCTTTGGCCCAGTTTGAGGTCCTGAGCACTCTGGAGAAGGGTCTTGTCCAGGATATCCCTGTACTTGCAATCAGTTGTCCTGTCTCTGCAGCTAAAAAACACCCCCATGCTGCCACCACCATGCTTCACTGTGGAGACTGTATTAGTGTTAATTTTGACAAGGATTTTTAATTTAGTTTTAGTCTTTCGACTAAAATTCTTTTTAATTTGAGTCATCCAATTTGTTTTAGTCTCATTTTAGTCGACTAAAATACATGAATTTTTCTTTTGATGCAATAATTTTGGTAAATGGCCTGTATTTGATATAGCACCTTCTAGAGTCCTGGAACCCCCCAAGGTGCTTTACAACACAATCAGTCATTCACCCATTCGCACACACATTCACATGCTGGTGGTGATCAAATCAAATCTCAGAAACAGATAAGATAAAAACAAACAAGATAAAAATAAGATAAAACAATTAGACGTTTTTATTGGATAGAGCCTAAGGTTAAAATCTGATGTTAGCCCAGATCTAGACAAGTGGGGGAGTAGAGGAAGGTGGAGTGTACAGTCGGTAAAGACGGCTCTCCCTTGCCCTGCCACATACCTCCATTTAAAAGGCTAGGTTATCCAGAGTTATCTCTGTAGTTATGCTGCTATAGGCTTAGACTGCTGGAGGACATACTGAAGGGAGTGTTTTTCTCCTCAGAAGAAGCTACAATGATGTTCTGCTGAGCTGTGGTGGCCTCAAGGAGAGGGCCATTGGCTTGAACACTGTTGCTAACCACTTAAACATTCTCCCTCTCCTGATAATAACTTTTACTTTCTTTGACATTGAATGTGCTACTGCTAGATTATCCATTTAATTATAGATTCACTAGGATAAGTAGTTTATCTCTCACCAAATAGAATATTTACTAAGAAATCAGAATGTAACCATAGAAACACTATATGGTATATATGTTGTGTGTGTGTGTGTGTGTGTGTGTGTGTGTGTGTGTGTGTGTGTGTGTGGGTGTGGGTGTGGGTGTGGGTGTGGGTGTGTGGGTGGGCTGGTGTTGGTCTGTGCGTGTGCTTGCTCTGTCTTCTCGATCCCCAGTGAGTCGTGGTGGATGGCTGCTTATACTGAGCCAGGATTCTCTGGAGGTTTCTTCCTGTTAAAAGGAAGTTTTCCTCTCCACTGTCACTAAATGCTTGCTTAGTATGAGGATTGCTGTAAAGACACCGACACTAGTCAGTAACTTGATGCAATCTGCTGGGTTCCTTATATAGGAAACTTTTTACTGATTGGCTTAATGAACTGACCTGTATTGGAATGTTTATTATGTGAAGTGCCTTGAGACGAGTCTTGTCGTGATTTGGCGCTATATAAATAAACTTGAATTGAAGTCAATTAGACATAAAGGCAAAGGACTGTTCTCATATATAATATGTACAAGCAATCAAAACAGACTTAAAACAGTTTTTAAGTCATCAGAAGCAGGTACATTCTACATGAAGGCAGATAATGGAATGTAGCTTCAGTGGTTTCTGCAGCTCATTCCAGTCATTGGAAGCAGCAAACTGGAACGAGGAGTGGCCAAAAGAGGTGCGAACTTTGGGAATAACCATAGAGATTAAGCTACTGGAACGTGAATTGTGCTGATTGTTGGAAGTGATGAGTAATGAGCGAAGATGTGATGGGGTTCTACTGATGATTGTTTTGTATATGAAATGATACCAATGTAACAACCTGCAGGAATGGAGTTATAACCAGTTAACGAGTGAGTACTGATCACAATGATGAGTAGTGAAAGGGGCACCAGTTACGAAACAGATTGCTGAGTGATAAATGGCATTGAGTTTATGAAGAAGTTTTTTGGAATCAGTCTTATAAATGATGTCACCATAATCTAAGATGGGAAATGATTCTTATTTTGACCAAGGCTTGCTTTGCAGAATGAGTAATGGATGACCAGTTGCAGTAAAGAAACTCAATTCTTGACTTGACTTTAGAATGTAATGAATTAATGTGAATGTCAAATGACAGTGTGCTGTCATCAGGAGTCACCAAGATGTGTTCCAATGTTTGTGTTCTACCGAGACGTGTGTTCTCCGTTTGTTAGCCGTTTAGCTAGCTGAGCAAGGATACACGGGATGTATCTTGTAGCCTAGCCTTGGTCAAAAATTTCCCAGAATGCACCGCAGTATTTTCTAAAGGATGGCAGATCAGAAGCCGGCAGCTACTTCGGGGCAAATTTCTAGTTTAAAAGTATGTCAACTAATTTAAAATGTTTTTTTTAATCCAAAGTAGTTATCTATGGTTGGTTAGTTGCTTATTAATTGCAGCTTCGGTGGCTAGTGAATATATATTTAAGTTAACAAATATATACACCATTTAAAAAGTTAAATGTTCGTTATATATTTATATTGAAACTAATACGTATAGCAACCATTTTTCATTCAGACCTATTAATCAATCCCTTACCATTTAATAGTTTCCATTCTTTTGAACATCTTATTCTTAGTTTTCCTAATCCAGATTTCTAAAATGTAAAACCACTCGTTAGTAGTTTTGTATCGTCCACCAGGCCCTTACTCTGAGTTTTTGGATCAGATCTCTGATTTTTTATCTGATTTGGTGCTAAATACTGATAAGGTCATTGTAGTGGGGGATTTTAACATTTATGTGGACACTGAAACTGATAGCCTCAATGTAGCCTTTAGTAATATCTTAGACTCAATTGGTTTTACCCAAAGAATACATAGCTCCACCCACTTCTGCCATCATACATTGGACCTTGTGCTGACTTATGGCATAGAGTGTGAGGAAATAACGATCTTTCCACATAATCCAGTCCTCTCGGACCACTTTTTGATAATCTTTGAGTTTATCATAACTGAGTTCTCGAGACATGAAAGTCAATTTCACTATAGTCTGTCTCTATCTGACAATGCAGTTGCATCTTTTAAATCAACTGTTCCATCTTTACTGCCTTCAGTATCTCAGAGGAATGTAGCAGAGGGCAATATTTTCCTTTCTAGCCCTTCTCAAATTGATGAGTTAGTTTATAATAATACTTCTTCTTTGCATGTGGCATTAGAAGATGTTGCCTTACAGGAAGTTGGCTCCCTGGTTTAATTCTGATCTACAAACTTAAAAACAAAACTCTAGAAAATTGGAGCGAACATGGCGCTCTACACACCGGGAGGAATCGTACTTATCCTGGAAAAACAGTCTTGTGCTTTATAAAAATAAGCTTCAACAAGCTAGAACCGCATATTTTCCATGGCTAATTGAGAAGAATAAGAATAATCCAAAATTAATTTTCAAACTTACACAGAATCATAGCTCTGAACCATCTGATCCCTTAGCCCTTGTTGTGGAATTTATTTTAGAGACTTAATAAAAGAATGAGAAAGCTGTCCATGATTCAAAAGGGTTTAATTTCTATTTTGCAATATCGAAATGAGGAGACAGTCACAGAGGCTCTTCCCAAAGCAGCCTCCGGAGTAAGTCCTCCTCAGTAGAGGCCCCCACACTCTATAAGCCCCCCTTGAAACCCCCCTCACCCAATGGGTGAGAACAAAGAAAGGCTCTACGGTTTCCACTTTTGGTTAAGCTCTGAAGATGTTTGCAGCCGCAAACAAAACGTCAGCAAGGTAAAGAAAAACCTTGTCTGTGTTTAAAAAAGAACCAAAAATGGAATTTGAAGACAAACACAGCAAGAACTTACAAAAGCTGTTTAGGGCTCTACACAGTGTTATCTGTAGGTGTGATCTGGACCCAGACCTTAGGGCTGTGCTTACAAGAGATGAGGGTGTAAACAATGTTTCTCCTGCCCTTTGAAGCAAAACTCTCAGGAAACTGTAGCTAAAAAGAAAAACTTTTATGGCTGTCATAAAACCAACTCCTCTGGCCCCACTGTAAGTTTGTAAGGGTCAAATAAGTAAGAGAGATCAAATGTATCCATTACACCCTCAGCAGCAACGACTTTATGGGATTTTTCACGAATAAAATTGGTTCTATTGAAACAAAGTCTGTTACATCCTCCCTAATGTGATTTCTTCTTCCTCAGTAAGTTATGCAGCATCAAGCTGTAATATTCCTTTTAGTCGAGTTGATACACAGTCCATCCTGTGCTAAATTCTCTCTGCAGACATCGGGCACGAGTCTCTGATCAACCTGATGCTAAAGGATCTCTTCAAGCTGCTGGTGGCTTGTGTTTCTGAACCAGCAGAGACCATATCCAGAGTGGGCTGTTCCTGCATCAGGTCATCACACACATGTTGAAGAAATAAATTACAACTTTTTTTATAGGCATCTTATTAAAAGCACAATTCCCTTCCTTTATATTGTTTCTCTTATTCTCGTACTTGTCGTCTTATTTTCATGCATGTTTGGGGCTGAGATTCAACTGTCCTAGCACAAAGCCCAGTCCACTACCACCCAACCCCTCATGAGGCCTCCTTTCACTGAAATGTTTTTGTTCTCAAGGTACGTGTTGGTCACTGTGGGTCCCGTCTTCACAGAAGAAATGTGGAGGCTGGCCTGCTGTGCTCTGCAGGATGCTTTCTCTGCTACGTTAGAGCCTGTGAAGGTACGAAGAAACACACACACACACACTTAGTCTGCAGTTAGGGCAGTTATGTTGTTCTTTTTCTCATCTCTCCTGATTTAAAGTGGAAGGAGCCTAATTTAATCTTAAATCTGAGTTTTTTCGAATTTTATGAGTTTTTGATGAAAAAACAGGTTTAATGTGACTCTTAACTGAGACCACAGATGGAATTGAGTCACTGTTCGGGTATGGGATGGAACCAGAACCAGTCAGCTCCATGAAAAAAAAGTGTGTGTGTATATGTATATATATATTATACACACACACAAATCTTTAAAATAACATTTATTAACAGCAGAGTCAGTCGACTGATATCAGTTTGTGTTGTGAATGTAAAAATGTATCTGATTACTTCATCCACTGTAACAATCATATTGATTATTTAGTAAGCCCTTTGATCAAAAGCCAGCACTAAAGCATTTTGGTCTTTTGTTTTTTTCCAGAACCTCCTAGCGTGTTTTCACAGTGGCTCAGACAGTTTTTCTGGAGATGCCTGTGAGGTGAAAGTGGCGGCTCCGTCTCATTCTCCGTCAGCTGAAGCAGAGTACTGGAGGATCAGAGCCATGGCTCAGCAGGTCAGTCAGAATTTTTTTGTGTTTGTTTAACTACTTTATTGACCTAAACTCATTGGAGTTTAGCATGATTGTAGAAAGTTCCTGAAGTAGCCGAATGTGTAAAATCCCACATCTTGTTACTCCGTTTAATCAGAGGTAGATGTGCCTCAAGCACAGAGAGGGGAGCAGGCTGAAAAACAGGAGGAGGAGGAAGGCAGAAGGAGAATTTTGTTTAAAGATGTGGTTGCCTAACATTCATTAAAACCATTTTATTGATTGTTCCTTATTATAATTATTCAGTGAATTTTTCATGAAGGCTGAAGTCGAGGGCCTTACTTCTGACCTACCTCGTGGATTAGCTTGTGATAGAATAGTTTGTGAGACTCTAGGATTTTAAAAGCTTGACAGAGCTGTGTCACACTGTGATATAGCATTCACGGACTCACTCATCTTGACTCACAACGGGGAAGGCTGTTGTTGGTTTGATGTTCAGGAATAAGCAGACAGCGTTTCGACCTGCAGAAGCTAACCACTAGCATTAGCAACTCTAAAACATGGCAAAGCTTTTTCAGCCTATGGAGATAAAACATCCATGTTGCAAGTCAGTGATAGAGACACATTGCTGTTATCCAATCCGAGGATAGATGTCCAAAATATCAGGAAATAAGAGTCCCAAACCTGCCATCTGAAGCTCAGCTGTGATGTGGGAACATTTCAGTTTCTGGTAATGGTGCACCAGTATGTTGTTTTCCTTTGAGACTTACGAGGCATTTTTTCCTACTAGAGACCAATGCAAATGTATTGATTAAATAAATCACCCTCAACCATGTATATAGCTGGATGCCGCTTCAGCCAATCAGAGAGATTGATTATTTTTTTGACCTCTCTGGGGTTGGTAACTAGATGGCACCTGTACTTGGAATAGCCACGGTTACCGGCTACCGGTTACTTTTCCTAACTTTTCTCTGCTAGTAGGGCTGCAACAAATGATTATTTGGATCATTGATGATTTGAAAATTTGTTTTGAGATCATTATGATTTTATGACTATTTATTTAGTTTGGATCTATGTGAAGCACTTTGTGATTCTATGTCTGTGATAACTGCGATATAAATAAAATGTACTTACATATGTAACGTCCAGAAATGGTCAGTTTTCACCTACATATTGACCGACACAATGTCCGGTCACCTACAGACCTAATTCCACTATCTGAGTGGAGTTTCTATCCCGCCTTCTAAAGCCCAGAAGATTCTGCAGCCCTTGTTGACATTCAGGGGGAACAAGATGTCAGCCTATGTTCCCAAACAAAGCCTTTTGATAAGACCACAGGATTGCTCACTCTCATGAAAGAACTTTTACAACTCATAAGTTAAATAATCATTAAATAATAATATGGTTGAATGAACCAATGTTATATGAATAACTAATCATATTGTAACAAATCTGCAATTGGCATGACAATGCAGAGCTAAGCACTCCACCGCTCCTCTCAGCTTCACTCTCTTGATTATAAATCCGCTGCACCTGTGCGCACTCGGCTGCCGCACCCTAAAAGGAAAAAAAAAAAGAAAATGCCTTCAAGCTCCATGGACTCTCTTTCACCTGTGAACAGAGTGGCGTGAACACAGGCGCACGTAGTGATTTCTACCGAGTGAACAGGCTGTTTTTCTAACCAAAGAGGCTGTTAATCCCTCAAGGATTTGAGACAGACAGATCTGGAAGTTCAATATTTTCAACAGTGATGTCGTCTGGACGCACTATATTCACTTCAACTTGACAACTGATGTAAGTTCCTACCGACTGTACTGAAAAGAAAAAGAAATGAAACCAAAACTTATCTGAAAATTATTTTAAAAGGGATTGCTTACCGTCACCGGATTACCAATTGAAGAGATTCTTCTGTCACGTAAACGATTTACTAAAACGTGAGTTTAAGAAACTAAACTCAGAATTTGGGTTTGCTCAATGACAGGATGAATATGGAAACGATTATTTAAAAAAATTATTTTCTTTGTAGTGGGAACGTGTTTTTCAAACTGCTCATCACTCTGATTTATTAAACGACCCCTGTCAAGTAAGTTTATTTGAATATTTTGTGTATATGTGTGTATATAGAAAAATGAATGTATTATAAATACAATTTCTTTGTGTGTTAATAGCTTTTTCTATACGAGAGTAAAATTCTTCACTCACCTGAAAGCACCGCTTCTCCTTTATGGATGAAGACAGCTCAATAAACTGAATCTGTGAAACTGCCCAACCTGATTTTCCTCTGGACTATTACTTACATTCATTTCTTGGCCAAACAACTTAACATAAGGGTATATGTCTGGTAATATACAGTGGGGCAAAAAAGTATTTAGTCAGCTACCGAATGTGCAAGTTCTCCCACTTAAAATGATGACAGAGGTCAGTAATTTACATCATAGGTACACTTCAACTGTGAGAGACAGAATGTGAAAAAAAATCCATGAATTCACATGGCAAGATTTTTAAAGAATTTATTTGTAAATCAGGGTGGAAAATAAGTATTGTCACTTCAAACAAGGAAAATCTCTGGCTCTCCACAGACCTGTAACGTCTTCTTTAAGAAGCTTTTCTGTCCTCCACTCGTTACCTGTATTAATGGCACCTGTTTGAACACATTATCTGTATAAAAGACACCTGTCCACAGCCTCAAACAGTCAGACTCCAAACTCCACTATGGCCAAGACCAAAGAGCTTTCGAAGGACACCAGGAAAAGAATTGTAGACCTGCACCAGACTGGGAAGAGTGAATCTACAATAGGCAAGCAGCTTGGTGTGAAAAAATCAACTGTGGGAGCAATTATCAGAAAATGGAAGACATACAAGACCACTGATAATCTCCCTCGATCTGGGGCTCCACGCAAGATCTCATCCCGTGGGGTCAAAATGATCATGAGAACGGTGAGAAAGAATCCCAGAACCACATGGGGGGACCTGGTGAATGACCTGCAGAGAGCTGAGACCACAGTAACAAAGGTCAGTAACACACTACAATGGCAGGGAATCAAATGCTGCAGTGCCAGACGTGTTCCGCTGCTGAAGCCAGTGCATGTCCAGGCCCGTCTGAAGTTTGCCAGAGAGCACATGGATGATACAGCAGAGGATTGGGAGAATGTCATGTGGTCAGATGAAACCAAAGTAGAACTTTTTGGTATAAACTCAACTCGTCATGTTTGGAGGAAGAAGAATACTGAGTTGCATCCCAAGAACACCATACCTACTGTGAAGCATGGGGGGTGGGAACATCATGCTTTGGGGCTGTTTTTCTGCTAAGGGGACAGGACGACTGATCCGTGTTAAGGACAGAATGAATGGGGCCATGTATCGTGAGATTCTGAGCCAAAACCTCCTTCCATCAGTGAGAGCTTTGAAGATGAAATGTGGCTGGGTCTTCCAACACGACAATGATCCCAAACACACCGCCCGGGCAACAAAGGAGTGGCTCCGTAAGAAGCATTTGAAAGTCCTGGAGTGGCCTAGCCAGTCTCCAGACCTCAACCCCATAGAAAATCTGTGGAGGGAGTTGAAAGTCTGTGTTGCTCGGCGACAGCCCCAAAACATCACTGCTCTCGAGAAAATCTGCATGGAGGAATGGGCCAAAATACAAGCTACTGTGTGTGCAAACCTGGTAAAGACCTATAGTAATCGTTTGACCTCTGTTATTGCCAACAAAGGTTATGTTACAAAGTATTGAGTTGAATTTTTGTTATTGACCAAATACTTATTTTCCACCCTGATTTACAAATAAATTCTTTAAAAATCCTGCCATGTGAATTCATGGATTTTTTTTCACATTCTGTCTCTCACAGTTGAAGTGTACCTATGATGTAAATTACTGACCTCTGTCATCATTTTAAGTGGGAGAACTTGCACAATCGGTGGCTGACTAAATACTTTTTTGCCCCAATGTATATATTTTTGGTTATTGAATAAGCAAAGATTCCTTTAAACTTCTGATTCAATAAATAAACTTTGCTATTAAATTTAATTATCTTAAAATTAAAAATTAATCTTTGGATTAAAAATAGACCAAGCTGGGACTTGATTAAAAATTTTAATCTAATTAATTACAGGCTTTGTAATTAATTAATCTAAATTAATCGCATTTTAATCATTCAGGGAAATGTGCTCTCAAAGTAAAACTTAATTAAAATTATGAGGCAGAGAATCAAACATTAGACATGGTTATTACTGTAAACTAAAGCTTTTAGTAAAAAATGCATTTTAATTATTCAAATGTCACTGTGTGATATGAAACAAAACCCAAATCAACTAAAATTTATAATTACAAATGGAAAACACCTGCAAAGGGTTCCTGAGCCTTTAAATAGTCTCTCTGTCTAGTTGAATTACTGAAATAAATTTGACTTTGCACCAGATTCTAATTTTTCCAGTTTCACTTGTTTGTATAATTGGGAGTTTTTATTAGCATTTCTACTCGTAATGTAGTAAAACACATAAATAATAATCCTTCAAAATGACAGTAGAACAGGCACAAATATGATCTAGGACTTAAATGTACTAACTTTTAACACCAGAGCAGGCATGGCATATTCTGAGAATTATCACGAACACTAACTGGTTCCAGTTGGATGACTGGAGGAGGATGGGATGATAAAAGATCATGGCGAGGAAATAATGATGTGACGAACAGGTGAGCGGACCTTCCTTACATGGGAAGTCCTGATGTCACGTTAAGAAGGGGATGCTGCAGACCCGCAGATTCACGCCTGCTGCAGCGAATCTGGTGTGATCTCCAGCCTGATCACAACTTCCTCGTTCCTCGCTGCCCCTGATACACTTAAGCATCCGCCCCTTAGCTGATGACAGCTTCAACACACCTCGCTGCTTAATGATAGTAATGCATGTGATGTTAGACAGTGACTCGTCTCAGAAACATATAACTCCCCAACAGAATTGTTTAGAAAATCATCAGAAAAGTTTCAGAGTGTTTCTGTTTTAACTTAAACTTCTGTTTTCAACTTTAAGACACGTTGTTTGTGATTGTTTACAGAGTAGTGAGAACACGGAGCGTTCTCCCAGCGGCAGCCAGGTGCCTCTCGTTTGTCTGACTACTTTCATAAACTACTGTTAGGACACAGAATTATTCTGTCTGGTGCTTTCAGCGCTACACAGATGTTACGTAAATGTTAAAAATATAGCTTACCACTACTTTTGTAAAGTTTCCTGTGCCACCGGGCAGCTGCAGCAGAGACGATCTCTGAAAAATGTCCGCGACACGGACTCCGTTGTTGTCTGGAAGTTTTTTTTTCCAAGTTAAGAAAAGAGGCGGACGTGTTTCCTAAATCCTGCATCAGTCCAAGCAAGGCAACTTCTTTCTCTTTTAATTCCGTTTTAGTAGCCATTAGCACTGTGCATTGTTGTGTGCGTCAGTGATATTCGGTCTACGAGGAAATCGTGCAATGACAAAGGTTCCGCCATGCTTGAAATGCAAGCTGCGATTAAATGCGTTAATTATTTTAACGCGTTATTTTTTCTAATTAATTAATCGTAATTAACGCGTTAAAGTCCCGGCCCTAGTAAATATGTGAGATAAAAATATGTTTCATGCCACTGTTCTGAAATCTGTCTCTCTCTCCAGACAATTACAATTTTTTTCTCTGAAGCTGAAGGCGCTAAAGGGAAGTTTCTTCGCTGTGGTTGGTTGCTATAAACCTCCCTCATCAAATACTGTATCATCCCTTATTAGCATCATGTTCAGGGGGAATGCACACCTTCCTACAGATGTTCAGAGTCAGAGATATATGCATGGCATATGTTGCGTCTTTGGTGGATTAAGCTGGTTCTGACTGCATCACTGGACCAGTCGATCTACCACCAGTCTGTGTGCAGGCTTGTCACTGTCCTGCATTAAACCTGACAGTGGTCCTGATGTCATGTGGGTAAGAGTTCTGGTGTGTTAGGTTATGTGATGTTCAGCAGTCATGAAAGCAAATGTCTCTGCAGATCACATCGACGGGATCCACAAAGATTTTATTACTATTAGCAGCTAGCATGTCCCTTTCTGTCCCAGGTCTTCATGTTGGATACCCAGTGCTCTCCAAAGACTCCAAACAACAAGGATGGCTTTGAGCATGCTCAGTCCTGTGTGCTCATCATTGAGCTGCCATCTGACCAGCAGTCCAATGGACACGCTCAGAAGAGGTGGACACACACGCACACACACACACACACACACACACACACTTGTGCTGGTTTGTCTCTCTGGTTTAAGATTGTGTGAATTATTTTACAGACTAAATCATTATAAAGTCACATTAACTGTCTCTGCTTCTGTCTCTGTTGCTGCGACGCAGGAAAATTGGGTAAGGCTGTTTTCTGTGACCTTGTGACTGCATGTGTGTGTGTGGGGGGGGGTGCATTAGTGCAACAGATGTTCACATGCAGCAGCAACATCTGCAGCAGATTCATAATCAGACCACATAAAGGGGCTAAAAATACAGCGATTGGATGCATTATTAAACAGATTTAGATTGATAACGAGTCAAACATCACCTGCTTTTTAGTGAACCTGTTTTATTATTTAATGTACAAATTATTTTCCCTTTAACCAATAAAGCGTAAAAGATCCGTAATCCTTCCTCCACCAGTCCAACTAAATTGGACTGCTCAAGCCTGGCGTAAAAAGACTTTTCATTTTTTATTAATTTTCTGCAGAACTATGCAAAACAATCACACGTTGGTGTTCAGAACTGTTGTTAATTATGTTGATTTTACTCATGGTTAGCCTAGTTAGAGAAAAGTTAAGCATTAGGTCACATTCTAAGTTCTCTAAACCTGTTAGAAAAATGCATTTGTAAAATTTGTATTCTTACTGTTAGTCTGCACTTTAATTGTTAAGCTCCGGGGGCCTCATTTATCAAGCTTGCTTACACACAAAACGGGGTCGGAAAACTGCGTAAGCAACTTTCCATGCAAACTTCGGGATTTATGACAAACTTAGCGGGAAAATGTGGCAACTTTAAGCTGACTAAGGACCTGGCCTACGCACATTTTGGACATGGAAAGCACCTGCAGTGCTACTGCTGAGAAGATACAATTATGAATTCCAGCAACATTACTACTTGTACCGCTTTGTGTGCACACATAACAAGCCCCCCCCCCCCCCCCCCCCAAAATCAGTCACAAAGCAATCAAATGTCTCTTCTTGTTGCTGCATCCGAGAGTGGAAGACGTACCTTTCATACACAGTGTTTTTCTGTGGCGAGCAGTGTCCATCAGACTTCTCAATCACCTTGTCATACTTGGTTCTGTCCGCTGCTTCTTCAAATTCAAAGGTGTTGAAGACTTCAATGGCTTGAGGACCAGCTACAGTGAGTCGGTCCTGCAATCTTTCTTGCATCTGGTTTGGAGTCTAGCCCCATGGCAGCCATATACAGCTCAAACTGCTGCTTAAAACACCTCCAGTTGCTGTCGACATTTCCCACCAGCTTCAGTCCTTCCGGTGGCTTCAAACTTTCCATCTTGATAGGAACTGTTGCCTGGTATCTCTGTCGGCCTTCACCTTCACAATCCCACTCCTCACACCATGTTTTGTCCTTTAAGGGTTAGTGAAGGATCACATAGCAGACCATTCCGTGCCTCTGAGCCTCCAGCTCAAACAAACATTTCTTTATTATATCAACACCACCTGTGGTCTTCTTCCTTGTGCTACCCTAATGTGCTCTTTAAAAAAACAGCGATCTCTGCGATTTGGAAACAATTTTTTAAAATGAAAACTTTTGTCTGAGTTGTCTACTAGCACATAAGTGGAAAAGTAGCATTAGTACGTTGCGATTATTTTTTTATTGTGAGTCGAAAATGGCATTGATATACCGTAAATCCTCTAATACAGGCCCGGGCCTGTATTTGACTCAAGCTCATCAAGCACCAGGCCTTTATTGGAAGGAGGGCCAGTATTAGAGGCAGGCCTCTATTTCTATTTGAGCAAAATGAACTAATGGTTCGCTGGAGTTTTTGACAATTAAAATTGCGCCCACATTTTCAAAGTTAAACACATTTCTTTTAACAACGGTAGTTTCTGCTTCAGCCCTCTCCCCCCTCCCCCTGCGCAGCGGCCGCAAACTCACTGATGCGCCTGCAGCCTCTCGGAGTTCCTGCTGCTCTAAACATTAAAATAATTATTTAATTTTCTGTTCCTCACTTCTGATTACCTTCAATGGTGTCTGTTTGTTGCAACAGCAGGTACAAAAACTAACTTGTTTTTATTTGACTATTTTTCTGTCCTGCCTGTTATCTTCCTGCATCTCCTCTCAATCCTAAAGAAAAACTGCTACCAGGGTTCATATATATTCACCTTATGAGTTACCTTTGAACTGCAGTTCTAAAAGATCTACCGACCGCAAAAACAGTGGAGTGCTCGCTGCTTGGCGGCCGCATCAGTGATCGGTGCGTCGGAGGACAAGGTGATGCGCCCCGCTCCACAGCATGCAGCGAAACACATCAGGTGCAAATAAAAGACAGAAAACATTAAAGGAAATGAACCGACATGAACGATCGCGTGTCAGTACCGACGCTCTGGCACCCCCCCCCCACCTCCCCCCCCCCCCCCCACCCACCCCCAGCGCAGGGGCTTGTCACCTGCTGACAGCAGGCTGCTGTCTTTTCCGAGGGCTGCATCTTGCCGGTCATTATCACGTGACAGTGACTAGTCGACGACAGGCATAAAATGTCACTATAGAGCTGTGAAGTCGACTAGTGACTAGTTCATACAACCCCTACTACTGCTCCCCAGAGTGTTCTGCAGCATAATCAGCACGTTCTCTTTGAACTTGATATCAAATTTTCGCCTCCTCTTCGTCTCCGCACGGTTAAAGTTACCCTCGCGGTCCATCACCGGCAAATCAAAAGTGAGACAGATGACACAACCGCCCCCCGTACTTGCTTGTTACCACATTCCACCCGGCCACAATAAGAGACCGGCCATTATTCACCTCCGCCGACACCGGCCAAAATTGGAGACCCGGCCTTTAATTGAATACCGGCCTGTATTAGAGGATTTACGGTAGTTGGCAACAGCTGTTGCCAGTGGGGCCAACAGCAAACTTGTTAAAAACTCGAGACGTTTGTAGGTTAATTCTCTGTGTCTGTACCGGTTGTTTGTGTCACTCCACTGTGGAAACATCAAAGTGTATCAGTGAAACAGTTGAGCATAATTTATATTTCTCCCATCTGCAGGAGACATGCCCACATTTTTAACTATCCTTCGAAAGTGACACAGACCGCAAACTTGTGATCGGTCTCACGTCGCTTCCTTTTAAATTAGTCAACAGCACCGCCATTGCCCCATATGAAAGTCAAAAAGCAACAGACATGGAACAGATTCAAGAACGCCTTGCAGAAAACGTCCGAAAATATGCATGTAGCGTTTATTAACCTGTGGCTGAAGGAGTACAAAGATATAGAGCAAAAATTTGATTTGTGGACAGAAATGTCAAAAAATGTGGGTTTATAGGAATCGATTGCATGAAGAGGTGGAGGAAAAGAGGGTCAAACTCATTAGTGTTTAAAAGGTGTCTGAAATACATTAAAACAATGTAAACACATAACAAGATGGGTTACATTGTCTTGGACAGGATACGTGACTGGGCCACATATGGCCCTAGAGCCACAGATTTCAGACCCCTGATTTGATCAGTGTAACGGTATGAAATTACTGTTTTCCACCAAAAGTCATTTTTCCCCTCTCCTCTGACACAGAACTAGTCTGCATGAGATATGGCCTCAAGGTCTCATGCATTTGCTTCTAAACTGCTTCTTTCCAGCTCAACAGAAGAATGAAGAAAAGGACTCTCTCCTTTAAATAAATCAAGGAACTTTATTTTTAATAAAGCTAATCAAACAAAGTGTTAGTCAATAATAAGATGTGACTGATCTGTGAAATCAAAATATTAATTACTTTATTATAATCCTATAGAATATAATAAGTAATATGACTTTAAATGTTTCCACTAGGACTGATCACACGTAGCGTTAAAAGACGACACATTGCTTTTACCGATCCAATCAGAATCTGCCAGATCTGACGGAGGCGTGGTTTTGCTTAAAAAGGAGGTCCGGATCCTTTTTAGCTTTGAGTTGAATTATTGCCAGTGTGTGATGTTTATAGAAGACTCTAAAGATGTTTGTGAGTTTTTAAAGCCCCTAAAAGTGGTCTGACCTCCGTTCAGGATCCCGTTCCGGACCATTGTGGTGAGCCTGCTTTCCCACCAGGTTCTGCTCCAAAACCTCCACGACATTCTGCTGGAGGAATTTGTCAAGAATCCCGAAGGCAGCGAGAGGATCACTCCTATGACCTCTGACCCCGGCAGACCCACAGCCAGCTTCCTGCGCTACATCTCCATGACAAACCTGGCCATAATCCTGGACCTGCTACTGGACTCTTACAGGTTCTGGCTGATTTCCTGCGTTATTCCAGATGTTTCATCCTGTTGCTCGGTTTTGAGTGTTGGGTTTTATCTGCAGGACGGCACGCGACTTCGACACCCGGCTGGGTTTGAAGTACCTGCTGATGAAGGTGTCAGGTGTTTGCGGAGCAGCTAATCTGTACCGTCAGTCCGCCATGAGCTTTAACCTGTATTTCCAGGCACTGCTGTGTGCCACGTTGAGTCAGGCTGAAAGCATGACAGCTCAGCAGGTAGGAACCAATCAGATCCACTGGTCCAGACCACTAATCAGATCCACCAATCAGATCCATTTATCATATCCAGATTTTCTTCTTTCTGCTCTCAGCATCATGTTTTACTGAATGGCTTAAGTTTAATTCATTAATTAATTAATGTATTTATTTATTAGCTTAACCCAACCAGCCATCCCTCCAATTAAAAATAAATAAAAATGTTTTATTTATTGTTCTAATTTCAGTCTCAGCCACAGTTTCCATGATGAAGCAAATTTAAACTGTTTAATTAAACCAAATAATCACGAAGGAACAGAGTAGTACACGTGGAATTTCATCCAGGGAAAGAGCTCCAATGCGAACAGGCGCACGCACACTCACACACAGAGAGCTACTCTCTTCTCCCGTTCCCACACTGGTCGGCAGCTCCGTAACGGCAGCTCCGTGCTACAGACAGAGGTTTACTCATCAACACCCAGCATGAAAAATGAATCGGGCATCCGGGAAACCCCCCGCTGACTCTTTCCTCTCGCAGATCAGAGGCGGTAGGTGTAATTTCAGCTGGCCAATCAATCTGTAGTGTCGCCTCGGTCCTAGTCTCACCGCTGGGGAGAAGGTCTGAGAAAGAGAGTCGCCTCGGCACCGAAAACGCGAATCTGACCGGTGTGTGAAACCAAATTCCGATGCAGTCCGATACCTTTTGGGGCCGTGCCGACGCTAATGTGTACGCACCAAAAGTCTTTGGTATGACCCAACCAGGAATTGAACCCTGATCTTCCAGTCTCAGGGCAGACACTCTACCAGTAGTCCACTGAGCTGGTTAAGTTCTGTTTGGATTTTAGCATCAAAGAATTAACAGATTAACATGAATTTATCAAATTTTATTAAAACTTCTAATTATATGTAGGACCTTTAGCTTGACGAGCACTTGCGCCAAAGGTCCCTCCAACCACCACCAGCAGACAAGGTGGGTTAAGTGCCTTGCCCAAGGACACAACAGCAGCATTCTTTGGTCGGAGCCGTTATTGAACCTGCAACCTTCCGATTCCTGTAAAACCCGCTCAGCCTCCTGAGCTACTGCTTTACTGTCAACACAGCTGTCTAAGATAAGGTAAGGAAGACTGACTCCTAATTTTTAAGTGTTTTCTTGTGTTCAGGTGAAGAGGATCCTGTATGAGGAGGAGGGGAGCTCCGACTCCTCTCATCCTGGATCCGCCTCCTCCGAGGATGAGGATATCTTTGAAGAAACAGCACAGGCGAGTCAAACATAGGGAAACAAACCTTGATGGCAGTTCAAACTTACTCTCAGTTAAAATACTGTCAAGAAACCAAAGACCCTGGTTTTGTAGATTTGCCCATTAAGACAGAAATGATCCCTCTATAATTCCAATGGTAGGGTTATCTGAACAGTGGTAGAACAATAACCCCAAATCCAAAAGTTATGAATGAAATGAGTGTTTGATCCCTTTGCAAGATGTGCTTTAGATCTTGATGGACAGACATGTCCTGTAGTTCTCACGAGTTTGGTACACAACTCTCCAAGTCCACAGGTTTTCTGTGGGATTAAGAATCAGGCCCAAAGATTTTAGTTTGCTTCTTCCTGTTGCCTCGGCCGAGTGTTTTGGATCATTGTCACGCAGGAAGCACCACCACCACCACTCCAAGCCCATGTCCAATGCCCTTGCTGAGGGAAGCAGCTTCCCACCCACAAAATCTGATAGTAAATGGCCCCAGCAGAGACAGTGGGGACAGAGGGGATGGTGTCTTAGCAGTGTTCCTCCCCCTCCGAACATGAAGAGTTGGGCTGATGCCAAAGCACAGGATTTTGTTCTGACCACAGCACTTTCACCTGGTTCTCTGAATCATTAGATGTTTGGTGGCAAATGTCAGACAGGCCTGTCCCCGTGTCCTCTGGAGTTTGTGCTTGTTGTTCTGTCTCTCACTGTTAAAAAAAAACAGATCACTGAGATCTGAGGAAACTTAACTGATGCCGAAATGTTTGTCTCTTACCTGCATCATTTTGCCCATGTTAACATATTGACTGTTTTAAAGGTAGTGGCCAGACTCAGCATTAAAATTGTAGAAATACAGTATAACTACACTTAACCATCTATATAAATATGAACTGGGTTCAGTTTTCATTTTGTTAAGGAATTTAGTCATAAATCATTACAGAAAATCAAAAATCTCTCCTCCAGGCAGTGAAGAACTGTGTTCAGCATACGTCACTCACACACGTCATACTAGGTAGCTGCTGTTGCTAGCATGGTAAATCACTGTATTTTGTTTACCATCTTGTTCCTAATTAAAACAGAAAATTGCGTTTACAGCTGCAGCTAAAGGTCTGAGCCATATGTCCGTGTCCTACACGTATTTTTAACTAACATAGGTTTAATCTAAAATAATAACCTACATCTATAAATCCATTTAGAACCGCACCCGTATTTCTGGACTCCAGCAGGCGAGTCCCGTTATCATGACTGCCGCAGCACTAACTGTGTTAATGGAGTTCAGTTGAGCGTCTCCGGTAATCCAATATCCGTTCTCGTCGCCGTATCCCAGAGAAAATCCAAATCTGACCGACTAGCGAGGCTTCAGAAGCTACATCTGACTGATGACACATTGTTCTCTGCTATTACGCTACCGCAGAAACACCGGAGTCAGGCGTTGTTTACTATCGCTGTTTCAGCAGGTCTCCTTGTGAAACGTCACCAGCTGCCCAGGGCTTAGACCGGAAGTTAGTTCCTGTTTTTCCCACGCCAGTAAAAAACGTCAGATTTTCTTTAAATTCCAGCCGTGAAAATCCAAAAACCTGTTTCATCTGAGGTTTTAATACTTCTTTACACATGCCATTGAATGGAATTTTGCCTCTGGCCAATATCTTTAAAAAAATGAAAGGGTATGTTGATGATTGTAGCGTATGACAGCCATGGATAGGAAAGGTCATGATACTGGCCAGAAGCCCTGCTTTCCAAACCAAAACACCGGCACTGTTTATGGCCTCGTCTTCTGGAAACCCTCATGACAAAGCCTTTTCTTGTTCCCTTTACTTGCAGTCACAAAACTCCTGGAGGACGGGACTTTTCTCTTAACCTTCATAAAAGGATCACATTCTTTCTATTCTAATATTTCCTCACTTTACAGATTGTTACAATCATAGACCAATTAATGTTTAATCTAAAGTCACTTTAATTAGACCTGATTGCTTTACAGTAATATTGAATCAAGATAACTATTTATTGTTGAAATGCAAATGAGTCTACTTGATTATTTAATAATGATTTTATTATCAGTTATGTCACATATCATTTCAGTATATTAATAATGACACATATTTAGATCTCGCATATTTAGATCTCGCATAGTAAGAGTAATATTTTTAATAGCCTCTTACGAAGGATGTGATGTCAAGGGACTTTAACACCTCCTACATTTTCTGACCTCTGATTGGTCCAACACAGACCCTTAAGAGAGGGAGTCACTTCCTCAATAATTCAGTTCTTGCAAAACGCTGAATGAGAATCTCTTGTGAGATCCAGCAGATCTCACACTTTTTAGTGGCATAGAACCACCCTTTTTCAGAGCCAAAACTACTATTATTTGTTTTAATCTGCAAAACTTCATCAGACGCAAACAAGCCAGCAGGAATACCAGAGGGTATGTCACTGACCAGCCGTGCGGATTCAGGGGAGAACTCTCATCACACGGGTACCGTTGCGCTGCACTCTGGCGTTGGATGGGTTAAGATTAATTTGATAACTAATCAAACATCACTTAATTCAGCTAGATTATTCTTATTATTCCAGACATCACGTTCTTTTCCAAGACACTGAGACTCTTAATAACATCCAAGGTCATGTTTCTTCAGAGTAAGTTACTATCTTAGTTGATTTCACCTTGAATAATCATTTAACTACAGTTATTCTGTATAATCGTTAGTCGTAGAAATATACCGTAATTTCCAGACTATAGAGCGCACCTCAATATAAGCCGCACCGGGCTAAAAGCCACAGATATCTACTGAATTGAAAACATAGTTTAACTAAACGTAACTGAACTGATCAGTATCAAACAAAACAGAAAAGTTATTGATTAGTTTATTCATCGTCCTCCTGCGCACTGAAACCACTGAAGTCATCTTCTTCAGTGTCGGAGTTGAACAGCCTCAGAAGACCTTTGTCACATACCTTTTCTGTGGCGATGTCGGTGTCGCTCTCCATGTTGCTGTCGTCATCCCGGGGTGAAGCTGGGAAAACAAGCAGCGCCGTTTTACTGTGAAAATAATCCTCCTGGGCGCTTTCCGTAGTACTCCTTTAACCATTCCTTCATTAGACTGTCCAGCATCCATCCTTCCTGGTTGACTAAAGCCGCACCTCATTATAAGCCGCATTATTCAAAGCGTGAGAAAAAATAGTGGCATATAGTCCGGGAAATACGGTAGTACTAAATGTGTTCAGTCCTCACAGGCTACCGTAGAAGGAAACACGGCGTCTAATATGGCGTTGCCCAGAGACTCGTATCTTAGACCTGATTTTTATGGTTATATGCTATGAAGCCACCAATATTTTCTAACAACTGGGCATCATATAATTCATTTCCAACAAAATTTAGAGGAAAATGTCAAGAGATTAAAGGTGAAACTACACATTGTCACTTTAAGATGCTGAGTTACCAACTGGATGGGTTGGAGTGACTTGACTGCCCATTCCCGGTATTTAACAAGAAGGGAAAGAAAGTGAGGAAATGGAAGATGGTTCAAATGATAAAGAAGTGGGCGGAAGCCAGTGGCTGCCACTGACTTTGGAACCGGAAAAAGGCTTCTCCACAACCAAATCTATCACCGCTACCACTCCCTCTAACTGCCGCTGTACCAGTAGTTATTGAGTTCTAATTGATTTGAGGTCAGATCGCCCAGCCCTGATTAAAATTATGGGGTGATCATTTATGAGTTTGTAGGCAAAGGGACAAAATCAACAGGGGGTCTGATTATGTTTGTCAGCAGAAAAGTCGCTGTAGAGATTGATCCTTCAAGACTGCAATATAGTTGAGTCTCTCTTCCTCTTTTCTCCGTGTAGGTCAGTCCCCCTCGCGGTCGGGAGAAGCGCCACCCCTGGCAGGCGCCAGTCCCATTGCTCAGCGTTCAGCCACTGGGCAGCGCTGACTGGGCCTGGCTCGTCAAGCGTCTCTACAAAGTGTGCATGGATCTGTGCAACAGCTACATCCAGATGCACCGGGACCTGGAGAGTACTCTGGAGGAGACACCACTCCCCAGAGGAGGAAGAGGAGATCACGTCTTCCTCTTGCCTCTGTTCCAGTCTGAGACTTCCACACCAACGTCAGCAGGTGGGCTCTCAGCGAAGGGGACACCCTTAGAGGAAGGAGGGTTCAGGTGTCAGGGGATGGACCTGAGTTCACCTGGAGAAACACATACACAGAGTCCCAGTTTCAGGTCTGAGATCTGTCATAATCAGTTCTAGCAAAAATCATCATCATCATCACTAAAATCAGCTGTTTGTTCCGGTTCTCAGCTTCACAGGAAGTTTGCCTCATCACTTCCAGATCAGTGGAGACAGGAGGGACTCCATTACAGCGGGAAGCTCGGTGGGAGGAGCTTCCAGCACAGGAAGGAGGAAGGAATGGTGGGAAAGTGCCGGAAACAAACTGTACACCATCGCTACAGACAAAACCATCAACAAGCTGATGATGGAATACAAACGCAGGAAGCAGGCACCACAGCAGGTTCAGCAGAGCCACATCAACCTATTCATGAAGGAGCAGGGTCGGGCGGCAACAGGAGACAGGAGGGACCCCGTGGAGCTGCAACGGCCCCAGCAGCTGGTGGATCAGCAGGGGCCCCCTCTGAGGCACTCAGTCAGTGCAGGGCCTGAGGTGCTGAGGCAGGAGAAAAGGCCACGGTCCGGCTCTACCATCAGCTCCCATAGCATCTCTCTGAAAGACTCAGAAGCTAAGATCCAGGTTGGTGCCCTGGAGTAGCATCAAAAACCACTTCCTGGTTTGGTCTCAGCTTAATGTTCTGCTTTTAGTTTTTTTACTCAGATTTCAGACATGAAACCAAACTTATACGTGAAACTGTCAAATAATTTTATTTTATTACAGTTATAGCAAATCTACAGAACAAGCTAGGTTTTAAACGCAAACACGGTCACGGAGCACTCACCCCTCCCCTCGGGTATCTTCCCTGAGATGCTTCTGCCAGAACCGGAAACCCACAATGCCAGAGGAAACGAGAAAATGCAAACACCAGTCACCGTTTTCTAGGTCCGTCTTTGTTGTCCGTGACTTCAAGTGGCTTTTTGAAGTAGTTTAAGCTAGCTGTTTGTCCTTAGATGATATTATTGAGCAGACACATAATAGCACATTTATTAACTCACTATTAGTTATAAAATGGGGCAGCAGTAGCTCAGGAGGTAGAGCGGGTTGCCTCATTATCAGAGGGTTATGGTTTCAACTCCAGCTCCCGCCAGGGGTACTCTGTTGTTGTGTCCTTGGGCAAGACACGTCAGCCAACTTGCCTATGTTGGTGGTGGTCAGAGGGACCAACGGCACCAAATGGCAGCCTCGCCTCTGTCAGACCGCCCCAGGACGGCTATGGCTACAACGTAGCTTACCATCACTAGCAGTGTGTGAATGTGAGTGTGTGTGAAAACGTCTTTGAGTGTCCTAAAAAAGCGCTATATACGTTTGATGCATTATTATTACAATTATAATTATTATTATTATTATTATACAAACATACATACAATAGAGCCGTAGCGAAGCGTCCATGATGTTTACGGCTTGATTCTAAAAATTCGTCGACGTCAGATCCGGTAGTCGACACACCACGCCCACTTGTTGCATCCCCAGGAGTTTGTAAATAGAGGAGGAATCTGCCTGTTTTTCCTCTAGTTCGCCCTCTTCTCCGCCTTCACTAACATCTCCACCAAATACCGAAGACCCGGAACAATGTCCGTCCGCTACTAGGTTCCTTTCCTGTTTTTCCCGCCTTCATTTCCCGGCAATGGACAACAACTTCCGGGGTCAAATGCGCTGCTCCGTCTCTATCGCAGATGCAGAAAATCACCGGGAGCATTTCTTTCTTCATAAAGAAGCTTCTTTCAGACATTAGGAGAGCTGTTTTGGTGGTAGCAGTCTCTCCTCCGTGCTGGTCTGTTTGCTGCTGGGTGTTTTTGGTTTATTTAAACTTGGTAACTTGAACTTAACATTGGTAAAGCTACTGTTAGTATCTTCGCTAACAGCTTCTTGCGTTGGGATAAGCTGTTACGTTTTGGTTTAGAGTTCATCGTTTTTGTGGTGTAGATCTCCCTTTTATTACATTTAGAGTGTTGTTGGTTTTCGGTTTAGTTTAAAATATCACCTTGAGTTTGGTTTAACCACCCAGTTTAGAGTTTGGACCTTTGGAGATCCTTACTTTGGTCCAGAACCCTGTAATCTTTGCCCAGTGAGACATCCCTACTTATTTGTACTTTTGTTTTAATTCCCCATAGGCAGAATTAGTTTTATTATTCCCAACCTGTGGATGGAAAGATTTATGGGGTTTTTTGTAGTGTAAATAAACCTGATCATCATTTAAACTTTTAAATCCCGTTATTGTCCCTTCCTTTTTGCACACGAGCCAAACTCCCCAGAAAGGGTCGTAAGACCACTCGCCTCACGCACATAAGTGACCAAAACAAAGCAGCATGGAGACATTCCGTCTTCTACCACCTCTCAGGCAGCAGCCTGCACTCCCAAGTTCTACATGTCACCAGAACATAACCAACCGCAACACAATAAAAGCAGTGTTATACAAAATGGAAGGCCTGGAGTGTTTATTCTCTTACAGTAACAATTTATCAATTTTTTGAGGGATTTATTAGAGATTTTTTGGTTTTTATTAATTGTGCAATAGAAAAATAATTGTTTGATATTATTGTCTAAGTAGTCATTAGAATAGTCAACTATTCGATCAAATAATCGTCAGAATAATCGTTTTAAAAATAATCGTTTACCTCCAGCCCTATCTGGGCATAGGAAGTGTTTCTAGTTGAGCTAAAGCTGTTTGGCAGCAGCTCACCTGTTCCACACTGATCGGAGAAATGCTCTCATCAGCAGCAACAGACACCAGCCCCAAAAAACCAAAAAGACAACTAAAACCGCCAACCTCAGAGCGGCCCATTGGGCACTGCGCCGAACGGAGCCTGGTTACGCCTGCCATTCTCGTTAGACAGGAGCAGCCCATCACGTTAACTCTCTAACTGCTTATTAGTGTGACTAGATTCTACAAAGTTTTCATGAATAAACACACGTGTGTGTGTGTGTGTGTGTGTGTGTGTGTGTGTGTGTGTGTGTGTGTGTGTGTGTGTGTGTGTGTGTGTGTGTGTGTGTGTGTGTGTGTGTGTGTGTGTGTGTGTGTGTGTGTGTGTGTGTGTGTGGTTAAGAAGTGGAGGGGCGTCTAATTACTAATGTGCTTCTCTATGTTGATATGAACTTTCTATGACTAAACTGTTATAAAGGTTCTAGGGTGAAACGTGATGACATCTGTTTGATCTGGTTCTGATGCGTGTTCTTCTGCAGGCCTGGACCAACATGGTGCTGACCTTGCTGAACCAGGTTCTCCTTCTGTCCGACTCGTCTTTCCTGGCCCTGCAGCCGGTGTTCTATCCCTGCCTCAGCCAGCTCTCCTGTCATGTGACCGACAGGCGCGTCCGCCACGCCCTGAGGGAGTGGCTCAGCCGTGTTGGCAGACTCTATGACATCATTGTGTGACATCACAGCGATGGAGGCTGCTTAGTGGAGGACAGGCAGGAAGAGACGGTGTTTTGTGGTCCTGCTGATGTCTGTTTACTGATCAATCTGTTTGTGAATGTTTCTGCTGTTGTTCCTCTTTAAACCACGCTCTCATCAACCCATAGCTCCATGATGATCATCATAATTCATTCATTCTGATATGAAGGTTTTTTTGTTTTTAGATTTGCTGCTAGTTTTCTTTGTGCATTGCTGAGTATTTTGGTGTCAGGAAGACAAAGTCAGATTTCTCTTCTGTGACTGAGACGCTTTCCTTCTGCATGTCCAGACTAAAACCAGCTCATTTCCTTTGTAACGGGACTAAAGCTCCTTGAGGTGCCTTTAGGTTGGTTTAACCCTCCCACTGTCTTTATAAGTGACCCCGCGAGGAAAGTTGAGGTGGTGCTTACTCCTCACCCTTCCCACATGGACCCAAGGGATAAACCATCAATCCTGCTCAATGGTCAACTTTCCTTGCGGGGTCACACCCATCAGGACAGTGGGAGGGTTAACTGCTTCTGTTCAGCCACGTTTGTCCAATAGAAAAAGGACTGAACGGAATCAAATATTTTATTAGTTAATTTTCTTTGGAATAAGATTGAGATGAAAAGGATGAAATGTAATCAGCTAATGTTTAAAGGTGTCTCTGTGTAATGGTCTTCTGTGCTGCAGCGTCTTTCAGTTGAATCGTCTTATTTATTTTAGCCAAATTCACCTACGTGGTAGACGTAGTTAAAGACTAAGACTCTCTTTTCCTTCTGTTTGTGTCGGAATGTTTCTGCTTGTGTTTCAGCTGAGACCCTCTGTGTCCTCATGATGAACAGCAGCTCAGACACAACTGGTACAAACATCTTTGAGTCCTGAATGAGTGTCTTCAAATAAAATAAAACCAAATACTGTGGAAACAACAGGTTTCTCTCTGTCTGTCTGTCTGTGTGTGTGTGTGCGTGCGCGTGTGTGTGTGTGTGTGTGAGAGAGAGAGGGAGGAATGGTTCAAATGGTAAGATAATCATGCCGATTTCTAACTCCATTCTCTTCTTCTGATAATCTTAAACTGTCATGTTCTGTGTCCCTTTGGTCCCCAGCTCCCTCCTGGCTTCCCTCAGGTTCCCCCTAGTCACTTCACTTGTTTTTAGTTTTCTATATGTTCAGATTCTCTAGTTCGTATCTGTGTTCTCCATTTAGGTCATTAGTTTACTTATCTTTAGCTCCCCTGTGTCTTAGTCCTACAGTGTTTAGGTTTATTTTAGGACTTGTCCACACGTAGCCGGGGATCTGCCAAAACGTAGATATTTTTCTACGTTTTGGCCTGTCATCCACAAGAAAACAGAGTTTTTTCACACGAAAACGGGTCTTTTTAAAAACTCCGGCCAAAGTGAAGATCTGCGTTTTCTCCATTTTGGGTGTCTGCGTGTGGACAGACAAAACCGGAGTTTTAAGGTCCGCAACGTCACTTTCCGCGACAAAAAATGCTGACATCATGTGTGCGACCTGTGTTTACACTAGCTGACAGCATGGAAGCCCTCAGAGCTGCGCTCTGTCACTACCCGATCCATCAATTGTCCAAGCGCTTTCTGCTTGTTTGTTTTTGCAAGCGGAATTACTGCTCCTTGAGGAAGACCACAGACGAAGGACGAGATTAAGAACGGGGGAAGTACTGCCGCCTACAGGTTTGGCATGTCCTTAACAACGTATTTATCTGTGTACGTGTGGACAGAGTTTTTTTTTTAAATGCGGTGGTGTGGATGCAAGTTTTTGGAGGGGCGGATATTCGTTTTTAAAAAACCCCGGCTACGTGTGGACTAGGCCTTAGTTTAGTAGCTTTGTTTTACAGGATTTACATCTGGTTTTCTCCCCTGCTTGTTTCTACTCCTCCTCAGTTTATTAGTCTCACCTGTGCACAATTCCCTTAATCACCCAGCCCCTGTGTATATAACCCTGTCTTGTCTCTCAGTGTTTTGTTGGTCCATTGTCTTTGTCAGCATTGGTCTGGTTAACTTCCTGTGTGCTCTAGGTTCCTGCTCATAAGTTTGAGCTTTATTGAGGCTTTCAGTGTTTTGTATGCGAGGCTTAGATTCAAGCCCTTCGGATTTTTTTTACAACTCCTCTTAATTAAAGGATTCTTATTTTTTGCAACCGCTCCTGCCTGTGTATCTCTGAGTTCTTGCATTTTGGGTTCAAGCCTCCTACCCCCAACGTCACAAACACCCTAAATACTAAAGATAATTTTATTAGGGTTGGACGATTTGTATAATTTTTCCCACTGCCAGTTGTCAGTCAAAAAAAGATGGACGATTAATTTGAGCATGTGACGCCATGATGCACGGACAGATTTGCAAACACAGAAGAAGCCCAAAACAAATATGTTTTAATGGAGGGAACGAAGGTTGAGACTAAAGAGGAAATACTCCGACGAATCACCAGATCAGAGCTGATAAAGCACTTTGAATCTGTTTCTTACCCATTAATTCAGGAAGCGATAGTACTCTCATGTGAAAATTATTATTATAAATTTTTTAATGTATTTTTGTCTTTTGGGTGAGTTATTTAGCTAGATCAAAGTAAAATGTAGAATGTATTAGAAAGCAGATAAGATGAATACAGAGAAAGCTTGTCAGAACTACAGTGGGGCAAAAAAGTATTTAGTCAACCACCGATTGTGCAAGTTCTCCCACTTAACATGATGACAGAGGTCAGTAATTTACATCATAGGTACACTTCAACTGTGAGAGACAGAATGTGGAAAAAAATCCATGAATTCACATGGCAGGATTTTTAAAGAATTTATTTGTAAATCAGGGTTGAAAATAAGTATTTGGTCAGTAACAAAAATTCAACTCAATACTTTGTAACATAACCTTTGTTGGCAATAACAGAGGTCAAACGATTACTATTGGTCTTTACTAGGTTTGCACACACAGTAGCTGGTATTTTGGCCCATTCCTCCATGCAGATCTTCTCGAGAGCAGTGATGTTTTGGGGCTGTCGCCGAGCAACACGGACTTTCAAATCCCTCCACAGATTTTCTATGGGGTTGAGGTCTGGAGACTGGCTAGGCCACTCCAGGACTTTCAAATGCTTCTTACGGAGCCACTCCTTTATTGCCCGGGCGGTGTGTTTGGGATCATTGTCGTGTTGGAAGACCCAGCCACGTTTCATCTTCAAAGCTCTCACTGATGGAAGGAGGTTTTGGCTCAGAATCTCACGATACATGGCCCCATTCATTCTGTCCTTAACAAAGATCAGTCGTCCTGTCCCCTTAGCAGAAAAACAGCCCCAAAGCATGATGTTCCCACCCCCATGCTTCACAGTAGGTATGGTGTTCTTGTGATGCAACTCAGTATTCTTCTTCCTCCAAACACAACGAGTTGAGTTTGTACCAAAAAGTTCTACTTTGGTTTCATCTGACCACATGACATTCTCCCAATCCTCTGCTGTATCATCCATGTGCTCTCTGGCAAACTTCAGACGGGCCTGGACATGCACTGGCTTCAGCAGCGGAACACGTCTGGCACTGCAGGATTTGATTCCCTGCCGTTGTAGTGTGTTACTGATGGTGACCTTTGTTACTGTGGTCCCAGCTCTCTGCAGGTCATTCACCAGGTCCCCCCGTGTGGTTCTGGGATTCTTGCTCACCGTTCTCATGATCATTTTGACCCCACGGGATGAGATCTTGCGTGGAGCCCCAGATCGAGGGAGATTATCAGTGGTCTTGTATGTCTTCCATTTTCTGATAATTGCTCCTACAGTTGATTTTTTCACACCAAGCTGCTTGCCTATTGTAGATTCACTCTTCCCAGTCTGGTGCAGGTCTACAATTCTTTTCCTGGTGCCCTTCGAAAGCTCTTTGGTCTTGGCCATGGTGGAGTTTGGAGTCTGACTGTTTGAGGCTGTGGACAGGTGTGTTTTATACAGATAATGAGTTCAAACTGGTGCCATTAATACAGGTAATGAGTGGAGGACAGAAAAGCTTCTTAAAGAAGACATTACAGGTCTGTGAGAGCCAGAGATTTTCCTTGTTTGAAGTGACCAAATACTTATTTTCCACCCTGATTTACAAATAGATTCTTTAAAAATCCAGCCACGTGAATTCATGGATTTTTTTCACATTCTGTCTCTCACAGTTTAAGTGTACCTACGATGTAAATTACTGACCTCTGTCATCATTTTAAGTGGGATAACTTGCACAATCGGTGGCTGACTAAATACTTTTTTGCCCCACTGTATATGTACTGATTGGTGATTTGGTTAAGTTGTATAGATCTTATGGCCACAAGGAAATTCGAACTTTGTTCAGGGAAACACTGCCCTGGAGAGGGGAAGAAAAAACGCAAATGCATCTCCATGTAAATGTTGTCGTTCTAATTCAAAAATAAAAAGTTCCAAATATATATATATATATATACATATATATATATATATATATATATATATATATATATATATATATATATAATATATATATAACATATATATATTATATATAAAACATATTATAATATATTATATAAATATAACAACACTAAGAGAACTTTAATCAATCATAAATAACGTTGTTACCATGTTCCGAGAATGTGGTTCTAAAAATGTTCTCTAACAACGTTATGAGAACTTTCATCAATCATGAATAACGTTGTACAGACATTATAAGAACGTGGTTCTAAGAATGTTTTCTAACAACACTAAGAGAACTTTCATCAATCATAAATAACGTTGTGACCATGTTCCGAGAATCTGGTTCTAAAAATGTTTTCTATCAATGTTATGAGAACTTTCATCAATCATGAATAACGTTGTACAGACATTATAAGAACATGGTTCTAAGAATGTTTTCTAACAACACTAAGAGAACTTTAATCAATCATAAATAATGTTGTTACCATGTTTTGAGATTCTGGTTCTAAAAATTTTCTCTAACAAGGTTATGAGAACTTTCATCAATCATGAATAACGTTGTACAGACATTATAAGAATGTGGTTCTAGGAATGTTTTCTAACAACACTAAGAGAACTTTAATCAATCATAAATAATGTTGTTACCATGTTCCGAGAATCTGGTTCTAAAAATGTTCTCTAACAACGTTATGAGAACTTTCATCAATCATGAATAACGTTGTACAGACATTATAAGATTGTGGTTCTAAGAATGTTTTCTAACAACACTAAGAGAACTTTAATCAATCATAAATAACGTTGTTCCCATGTTCCGAGAATGTGGTTCTTAAAATGTTTTCTATCAACGTTATGAGAACTTTCATCAATCATGAATAAAGTTGTAAAAACATTATAAGAACATGGTTCTAAGAATGTTTTCTAACAACACTAAGAGAACTTTAATCAATCATAAATAACGTTGTCACCATGTTCCGAGAATCTGGTTCTAAAAATGTTCTCTAACAACGTTATGAGAACTTTCATCAATCATGAATAACATTGTACAGACATTATAAGAACACGGTTCTAAGAATGTTTTCTAACAACACTAAGAGAACTTTAATCAATCATAAACAACGTTGTTACCATGTTCCGATAATCTGGTTCTAAAAATGTTCTATAACAACGTTATGAGAACTTTCATCAATCATGAATAACATTTTACAGACATTATAAGAACGTGGTTCTAAGAATGTTTTCTAACAACACTAAGAGAACTTTAATTAATCATAAATAACGTTGTTACCATGTTCCGAGGATCTGGTTCTAAAAATGTTCTCTATCAACGTTATGAGAATTTTCATCAATCATAAATAACGTTGTTACCATGTTCCGAGAATGTGTTTCTTAAAATGTTCTCTAACAACGTAATGAGAACTTTCATCAATCATGAATAAAGTTGTAAAGACATTATAAGAACATGGTTCTAAGAATGTTTTCGAACAACACTAAGAGAAATTTAATCAATCATAAATAACGTTGTTACCATGTTCTGAGAATGTGTTTCTAAAAATGTTCTCTATCAATATTATTAGAACTTTCGTCAATCATGAATAACGTTGTAAAGACATTATAAGAACGTGGTTCTAAAAATGTTTTCTAACAACACTAAGAGAACTTTCATCAGTCATAAATAACGTTGTTACCATGTTCCGAGAATGTGGTTCTTAAAATGTTTTCTATCAACATTATGAGAACTTTCATCAATCAATAATAAAGTTGTAAAGACATTATAAGAATGTGGTTCTAAGAATGTTTTCTAACAACACTAAGAGAACTTTCATCAATTAAAATAACGTTGTTACCATGTTTCGAGAATGTGGTTCTAAAAATGTTCTCTATAAACATTATTAGAACTTTCGTCAATCATGAATAACGTAAAGACATTATAAGAACGTGGTTCTAAAAATGTTTTCTAACAACACTAAGAGAACTTTCATCAATCATGAATAACATTGTACAGACATTATAAGAACGTGGTCCTAAGAATGTTTTCCAACAACACTAAGAGAACTTTAATTAATCATAAATAACGTTGTTACCATGTTTCGAGAATGTGGTTCTAAAAATGTTCTCTATCAACATTATTAGAACTTTCATTAATCATGAATAACGTTGTAAAGACATTATAAGAACGTGGTTCTAAAAATGTTTTCTAACAACACTAAGAGAACTTTCATCAGTCATAAATAACGTTGTTACCAGGTTCCGAGAAAGGGGTTCTAAAAATGTTCTCTAACAACGTTATGACAACTTTCATCAATCATGAATAACGTTGTACAGACATTATAAGAATGTGGTTCTAAGAATGTTTTCTAACAACACGAAGAGAACTTTAATCAATCATAAATAACGTTGTTACCATGTTCCGTGAATCTGGTTCTAAATATGTTCTCTAACAACGTTATGAGAACTTTCATCAATCATGAATAACGTTGTACAGACATTATAAGAATGTGGTTCTAAGAATGTTTTCTAACAACACTAAGAGAACTTTAATCAATCATAAATAACGTTTTTACCATCTTCCGAGAATGTGGTTCTAAAAATGTTCTCTATCAACATTATTAGAACTTTCGTCAATCATGAATAACGTTGTAAAGACATTATAAGAACGTGGTTCTAAGAATGTTTTCTAACAACACTAAGAGAACTTGCATCAATCATAAATAATGTTGTTACCATGTTCCGAGAATCTGGTTCTTAAAATGTTCTCTATCAACATTATTAGAACTTTCGTCAATCATGAATAACGTTGTAAAGACATTATAAGAACGTGGTTCTAAGAATGTTTTCTAACAACACTAAGAGAACTTTAATCAATCATAAATAACGTTTTACCATGTTCCGAGAATCTGGTTCTAAAAATGTTCTATAACAACGTTATGAGAACTTTCATCAATCATGAATAACATTGTACAGACATTATAAGAACGTGGTCCTAAGAATGTTTTCCAACAACACTAAGAGAACTTTAATTAATCATAAATAACGTTGTTACCATGTTTCGAGAATGTGGTTCTAAAAATGTTCTCTATCAACATTATTAGAACTTTCATTAATCATGAATAACGTTGTAAAGACATTATAAGAACGTGGTTCTAAAAATGTTTTCTAACAACACTAAGAGAACTTTCATCAGTCATAAATAACGTTGTTACCAGGTTCCGAGAAAGGGGTTCTAAAAATGTTCTCTAACAACGTTATGACAACTTTCATCAATCATGAATAACGTTGTACAGACATTATAAGAATGTGGTTCTAAGAATGTTTTCTAACAACACGAAGAGAACTTTAATCAATCTTAAATAACGTTGTTACCATGTTCCGAGAATCTGGTTCTAAATATGTTCTCTAACAACGTTATGAGAACTTTCATCAATCATGAATAACGTTGTAAACACATTATAAGAACATGGTTCTAAGAATGTTTTCTAGCAACACTAAGAGAACTTTCATCAGTCATAAATAACGTTGTTACCATGTTCCGAGAAAGGGGTTCTTAAAATGTTCTCTAACAACGTTATGAGAACTTTCATCAATCATGAATAAAGTTTTACAGACATTATAAGAATGTGGTTCTAAGAATGTTTTCTAACAACACTAAGAGAACTTTAATCTATCATAAATAACGTTGTTACCATGTTCCGAGAATGTGGTTCTAAAAATGTTGTCTATCAACATTATTAGAACTTTTGTCAATCATGAATAACGTTGTAAATACATTATAAGAACGTGGTTCTAAGAATGTTTTCTAACAACACTTAGAGAACTTTCATCAATCATAAATAACGTTGTGACCATGTTCCGAGAATCTGGTTCTAAAAATGTTCTCTAACAACGTTATGAGAACTTTCATCAATCATGAATAACGTTGTAAAGACATTATAAGAACATGGTTCTAAGAATGTTTTCTAGCAACACTAAGAGAACTTTCATCAGTCATAAATAACGTTGTTACCATGTTCCGAGAAAGGGGTTCTTAAAATGTTCTCTAACAACGTTATGAGAACTTTCATCAATCATGAATAACGTTTTACAGACATTATAAGAACGTGGTTCTAAGAATGTTTTCTAACAACACTTAGAGAACTTTCATCAATCATAAATAACGTTGTGACCGTGTTCCGAGAATCTGGTTCTAAAAATGTTCTCTAACAACGTTATGAGAACTTTCATCAATCATGAATAACGTTGTACAGACATTATAAGAACGTGGTTCTAAGAATGTTTTCTAACAACACTAAGAGAACTTTAATCTATCATAAATAACGTTGTTACCATGTTCCGAAAATGTGGTTCTAAAAATGTTCTCTATCAACATTATTAGAACTTTCGTCAATCATGAATAACGTTGTACAGACATTATAAGAACGTGGTTCTAAGAATGTTTTCTAACAACACTAAGAGAACTTTAATCAATCATAAATAACGTTGTTACCATGTTCCGAGAATGTGGTTCTAAAAATGTTCTCTATCAACATTATTAGGACTTTCGTCAATCATGAATAATGTTGTAAATACATAATAAGAACGTGGTTCTAAGAATGTTTTCTAACAACACTAAGAGAACTTTCATCAATCATAAATAACGTTGTTACCATGTTCCGAGAATCTGGTTCTAAAAATGTTCTCTAACAACGTTATGAGAACTTTCATCAATCATGAATAACGTTGTACAGACATTATAAGAATGTGGTTCTAAGAATGTTTTCTAACAACACTAAGAGAACTTTAATCAATCATAAATAACGTTTTTACCATCTTCCGAGAATGTGGTTCTAAAAATGTTCTCTATCAACATTATTAGAACTTTCGTCAATCATGAATAACGTTGTAAAGACATTATAAGAACGTGGTTCTAAGAATGTTTTCTAACAACACTAAGAGAACTTGCATCAATCATAAATAATGTTGTTACCATGTTCCGAGAATCTGTTTCTAAAAATGTTCTCTATCAACATTCTTAGAACTTTCGTCAATCATGAATAACGTTGTAAAGACATTATAAGAACGTGGTTCTAAGAATGTTTTCTAACAACACTAAGAGAACTTTAATCAGTCATAAATAACGTTGTTACCATGTTCCGAGAATGTGGTTCTAAAAATGTTCTCTATCAACATTATGAGAACTTTCATCAATCATGAATAACGTTGTACAGACATTATAAGAACGTGGTTCTAAGAATGTTTTCTAACAACACTAAGAGAACTTTCATCAATCATAAATAACGTTGTTACCATGTTCCGAGAATGTGGTTCTAAAATTGTTCTCTAACAACGTAATGACAACTTCCATCAATCATGAATAACGTTGTACAGACATTATAAGAACGTGGTTCTAAGAATGTTTTCTAACAACACTAAGAGAACTTTCATCAATCATAAATAACGTTGTTACCATGTTCCGAGAATGTGGTTCTAAAATTGTTCTCTAACAACGTAATGACAACTTCCATCAATCATGAATAACGTTGTAAAGACATTATAAGAATGTGGTTCTGAAAATGTTTTCCAGCAACATTGTGAGAACTTTCATCTATCACAGATAATGTTGTGAAAACGTTCCGAGTATAAGGTTCTATGAATGTTTTCAAACAACATAATGAGAACTTTCATCAGTCATGAATAACGTTGTTAAGACGTTCCAATAATGTGGTTCAAAGAATGTTTTCTAACAAACATTGTTAGAACTTTCATCAACCATAAATAACGTTGTAAAGACGTTACAAGAACATGGTTCTAGGAATGTTTTCTTTCAGCATTTTGAGAACTTTGATCAATCACAAAAACATTATATACACGTTCAGAGAACATTGTTATAAAAACGTTTCCTATCACCGTTATGAGAACTTTCATCATGCAGAAATAATGTTGTTACAACGTTCTTATAACAATCTTCTAAGAACATTTTCTATCAACGTTACAGCAACATTAATAACGTTCAAAGAACATTTTGAAAACATTACTTTAGCAACGTTATGTACTAACATTAAAAAAACTTTTAAAGAATGTTAGCGAAAGTTATGGGAACGTTCCCTGTTAGCTGGGTAGACTCCCCTGCACACTTTCTCATTTCAGGGAGCGACAAGGAAGAGCTGAGTGGTGTTGGATTTTTACCTCCAAGGGTAACTATGTACAAGAACGCAACGAGCCGGAGACGGTACTGGTGCCTGTACCAGTACCGGTTCCAGTACCAGAACCAAGACCAGCACCTGTGGTTGACCTCAATGAACCCCTCCCAGAACTACCAAGTTTTCTTCCTTCAGACGCCAACGGGCCAGTGTGGGTGAGAGCTGTGCCTGCTCCGAGAACACAGCAGATGAGTGTCTGGCCGGGACGCATGCAGTACCTCCCCCAACTTGCCCCTCTGCCTGGTCCGTGGTTTCCAGGGTCATGTTGAGAGGAGGCTCGGGGCAGATTTGCTGATAACATGGATTCAAGCCTGAGCCGAGCTCCTCTGTGTGGAAACCTCTGACCTCCAGCTCTACTGACCCACTCTCTCCTGCACCCAGTTCTGTGGAAGAGAGCAAGCTGACAAGGTTTATCGGAACCAAGACGCCAAAAGTGTGCACATATGACTTCTCAGAAGCCACAGCAGGGAATCTAAAAGGTCAACTGAAGGGAGCTGCATGTGTGAAGAGGACAGGAAGAAAAGAAGATGGGGCCCTGGGTTGCCTGGGCGTAGAGGCGTTAAACCACAAAGATCAAGAATGGACCTGCAAAGGTGGAGGGAGAGTAGTTTCTGCTGGGTCTAAAAGGTGTGTGTGTAAACACAGAGAGCGTGTTCTCCTCGGATCTGCTAGAATTCTGTTTTTTTTTTAATAAGAACTTTTCCTATTTAGACTAAGCTGTTCTTCCTTGTGTTGGATTACCTTTTTTCCTTTTTGAGTGTGAAATGAACTTTTCCCTCCTTCGGGAAGAAATTAAAAGTAGTTTGTGCTGGCCTCCTTTCCTTCTCTGGCACAGCAAAAGGTGAGTTTGCTGGTTGCTTCATTCCATCCCAGGTTATTACATCAGCATTCACCTGATTAGAGGAGAAGCTGACGAGGGTCTGTTCTGGGCGTGATGAGCTCATGCAGTGTGTTCTGATCAAGAGTCTTCCTACAGCAAAATAATGTGATTTTACCAGTAATAAGACGGTTGCACAAGGTAAAATATCTACAGAGTAAGGGTGATCGTCAGGAGGAGTCTGAGGTCAAGCCCACCATGAGCCTTGAGATTTAACACCTAGAGTAAAGGTTGGTTTATGCTTGACGCGTCCGCGAGGTTCGTACGGCTCCGCGTGGCAAAATTGCATAATTTTAACAACCACGCCCCTCCACCGCACCTCCACCCGGCCCAAACTTTCTGCACCGCGCACCTAGGAAATTTTCTAACCACGCGGACGGTCGGACACGGAAAAACATGGCGGACTGGCAAGAACTAGTACGGCAGAGGTTCGTAAATACAGACATTTGTATGATTCAGCTCTCAGAGATCACCGAGATCAACATGTTGTTAATAATTCTTGGAGAGAAATAGCTCGCACTGTCGGAAAAGACGAGGACGCTGTTAAAAATGCTGGAATGCCATGTTGTAAACAACAGTAATTTTTACTCCTACTACGGTGTAGTGTTGGCGTGTTAAGGTGTGTGCTCTATTTTTTTCGCGAGCCACATCAATTCTGACAGGAAGTCAAATCAAAAAAGAGGCAGACCGGTAAATTTAACAAAATAAAAATAATTTTTTCTAAATAGAACACTGTGATTGGTCATTTTTGTGTATCTAAACAGACTAGAGGGATGAAAATGAACACAAACACACAGTCCTGCAGAAAAACTTAGTGTTTCCATAATTTTAAATACAGTTTTTTACAACAAATGTGAATACAAACAAATAATTTTACTCCAAAGGTAAAATATACAGTAGCATTGCACACTACCACAAACACTAGTTATTTACTTACCAATTTAGAAAGGAATTAGTCTACAAAACTGCTGATTTGTAGATCTGCAGGATCAGCGCAGATTCTGATATTGACGAGTAGGGCAAACTGGGTACACACTTCCTGTAGTTGCCCACTTCCATTATGTTTTATCAATAGGAGCAGTGTTCGCCATTATTGCTGCATTCATTTACTGATTCCCATTGACCAACAAATTAACACACATTAAATGAACAAATTAAACCTATCGATACCACAGGGATGGAATATCTAATTTAGATACCACTTTAAGCATCAATTTATATCTAGGCATCGATTTTTTGATAACACTAGCTGCTAGAGTTATGTGAAATCTTACTTCTGATTTTAATATATAAAACATAATAATAATCAACTTCTCCTTCATGTTTGCTCGGAGGTGTACGGAGCATCCTGTCCGCTCATTGGAATGAAACCTCCCTTGATTGGTCCTTGTCCGAGTGACAGCGATGAAAAGTTGAAAATATTTCAACTTTCTGGGATTGCGTCGCTGGGTCGCCTGTGCACGACACGTGCACGAGCGCAAAATTTCACATGAACGATTTTCGCGTTTCGCCGCGATTATCGCTTTGTCGCGCATGTCTCATTGAAAATGAATGGAGGAGAGGCGATGTCGCCTCCCATGTGTCGAGCCCATAAATGATCTCTGCATGACGTGAGCCTTCATTGCGCTTCGCAGCGGATGTGATCGAGACCATAGGATAACAAGGGCACCAAATAGAAGCGCTATTTGTTTGACGTGTTTCATGGCGCATCATCCCGCTTTGGCGTCTGAGTTTAACCAGGAGTAATGCAGAGTCCAATAGAAAAGGTCGGTATTTTCCCCCAACTTTTCAGTACCTTCTTCATAAACTGGTACTAGTGTACCGAGCTGTTCTGAAATTACGATGTGAAGCACAGCCTGTAAATAAAAACAAAGAAACACAATGACCCGAACCTGCTCCGGGTCATGACGAGTCAGAATAAAGTCCACCAGACTGGACCTGATTAAAGACGGGGATGGGGCTTATGTTGGGAGATTTACTCTTCTGTTTACAGTTAGATTACTTTCCTCTGTTCCTACACATTCAGTAATTCTTAATGTTGATCTTTGTCTTTGTTTCTGCATCAAAGAAAAGTGTTAAATCAGTCCTGATGTATTCAGATTAAAGCAGAAAGGCTGGATGTTTATCAGCAGAACACTGTCCACTTTGGTCTAAGTTTTGGTCCAATGGGATGACTAGGGTTGGGCAACGAGCATCGATTGGAACCAGGACCAACTGTTAGTTTTTCCCGAAATCATTCCGTTTTCAATTTCAATCCTAGTTTCGATTCCTAGTATGACGACCGGAAGAGGAATCTGCGGTCGATCTCTGTGAAAAATAAATGTGATCTGCAAATTCTGATCAACGCGTTTCAGAGCATGATCACAGCAGCTGTCTGTATGCATGCACCGAGCCCTCCCCCCACCCGGCGCACAGCGGCCAAATATAAACAAACATGTCTGCCGAACTTTTACTCCATAATGTAAACTTTAACTCCTGCAGCGTAGAGGAAACTTGTTAAAATACGTCAACATGGTGGATTTAGTAAAAGCTTTAAAGAACAAACTCTGGACGGTGTGAGGTGAAAACACACACGGAGCGTCAGCAGTCAGACGCAGCCGCTCACCAACACTCGTGTGTGTGTGTGTGTGTGAGTGTCAGAAGGCTGAACAATAACCTGTAGAATAATTAAAGTCATCATGCTAGAGCAGCTTTCTCTGTGGTGGACCACACCAGCTTCTGCCACAATAAATAATAATAATAAATCACACACAAAGTTGTGAACATTTTAATTTCCTTTCTGAACTATTTCTGTTGAGTTTTAACGTTTAAAATCTATTAGATTGTTACTGACAGCAGCTACATTTAAGATTCACTTTCTGTTCTGACTGAATGCTGCTGCAGCATGGAGGTGTAGTTCTCAGCCATCCTGGACATGATCATCCTGAGAGTTTTAGCTAAAAACAGCTGGACGTTTCTGGATATGTTGGAGACATTTAGCCTCTCATCCCAGAGGCTTCTTCCAGACTTTGGTTGCGGTCAGAAACAAACACACTGGTTGTGCTGCAAGTCTTTTTCTTTTATTCTCCAAAACATGTTTTTGTCTAAATGAAGGTGATGATATTCATAGAATTAAAATTCATGTTGAAGTTAAGATTATTTCATCAAGTAGGACCTGTGGTTAGCTGGCTCGTGTAAAGCATGTCATGTCTTGAAAGAATCAGAATCGAGGAATTGGAACCAGAATCGGAATCGTTCAAAATCAAACAATGCCCTAGAATGACTGAAGTCTGGTCAAGTCTGGTGGGTTGGACTGGATCCACCCGAAAGGACCACAAACAGCTGAACAGATCCGTGCTGTGAGACTTTGGTTTTGAAATGATCTTGTATGAAATCTGATCCACAACAAAATCCCAAACTGGACTCTCGTTTCCCTGAACTGTCCCGTCCTCTCTCTGGACTCTCTGTTGTCTCTCAGCCCCTCCCTGTGTCCCTGACCTGTTTCAAGTCCAGCTGTTTAGGAACGAGCAGTGGGGACAGATGTTTTCAGCCATCAGAGTGATCAGCTGAGAAGGGACGGATTTATTTGGTGTTAAATCTGACTGACGCTTCATTGCACCATTTGCTCTAATTTTCTGTGTTCAGTCCTTCTGTGCGTCTTTGGAGACATTCCCTGTATCAGCTTCACATGAGACATACATGTGTCTCTGCTGATGTCCAAAATATAGTTGTCTGGATGTAGAACCTGGTGGAGAAGGTTGATCTGATCTGTAATCAGATTTGAAGCTTTCAGATAATTCTCACTTCAGGCATCAAGCTGTCCTCTTTTGTCTCGTGAAGTTTCGATCAAATTTAATCTTTGGTGCTTCTGCCATGTCTAGATTTGTCCTCTTGCCAGGAAAATCTAATCCTGATAACGAACATGAACATCATCTATAGTTTGGTCACTTTAATGGAGGATTAACGAGAACAGAAAGCTGTGTTTGACCCAGAAGACCTGATGGACCGAGACCCTGTTCCGTTTGTAGAAGAACTCTAAACATGAAAAACAGAGAAATCACAATCCATGACCCAGATGTGGGAACATGCTGACTCTACATAATTGGTTCCCAGGCGTATTGTTATGATTTCATCTCCTGAGACTACGTTTACATTGGAAGCCACGGTCCTATGAGGACCCAGTGTCTCAGTAGAAGATAGTTGGGGAAACCGGACGGCTGCAGAGGTGAAGAGGGACAAACATCTGTCCAGCTCGAGGACACCCTGCCAGGATGATCCATCAGGGTGTTTCAACAAGACATCCCACCAAAACGTTCCCCTAGACCTCATTTATAAAGCTGCTTAAGCACAGAACGGGGTCGGCAAACTGCCATCAGCACATCTGTTGTTAATAACTGCTTCTGCAACATAGACTGAGGGGAATCAAACCACTGCACTCGTGCACCTGCAGCTGCTGCATTCTGTTTTCCTGCATCCAGTTCCTTCCAACAGGATTTTGCAGACATGCAGGCTGATATTTGCTGCATCTGGGTTAAATTATATGTTTTCATCAAATGATAGGCGTAGGTCTGCAATTTCCTGGCGATCCCTGAGCTTCATAGTGCAGCTGGTTTTGGATGGTATCAGTAAATACTGACCTCTTGCTTTTGGCTTCCATCTGACCTTTGATTTTTACATCCATTGCGATTGCTCTGCTGAGTCACCAGACTTTGCCACTCTGACAAGAAAATGTTTTTTGTGCCTTTACCTCACTCACAAGCACCACAATTTCAGTCTCAGTGATATTGCGTTTTCTGCAGCTCCCGGTTGCTGTGGTTACCCATGAAATGCCACAGATGTGTATGTAGAATATTCATAGCGTAGTATGCATTGACCATTTATGGCAGACAGTAGGTGTGTAGGAAGTGATGTGCTCCAGAAACACCTGAGCACATATAGGACAGGTGTGAATTATTAAGCAGGAATTGTGTTATGCATCCACGCATGAGCAAAGTGTTAAATGAGTCTGCAGCAGAACTTGTTTGGCTTTACTTGTGGAGTTTTAATGAGTATTCAATATAAAGTTTAATAAATGAGACCCCTGTCTTTGAGTTTCTCAGGAAGTATGAAACATCCTAAAAGGAAGAAGTTTGTTAAGATCTGTGCATATTTCATGAGTAGGACCAATTTTACGCATTGTGTGGTATTTACCAATGTGTACTTATGATTATGTTTGTAAATATAAGAGCAGCTCTGACCATGCGTACGAACAGCATCCGGTGGTAGAATGGGGGAACCGCAGTACTGAAGGTCTCAGTCGCCCACACGTCTCATCCATAAAGTATTTTACCCAATAAATAATTATATCTGTGGAAATTCAGGTCTTTCACATAATTTGTGCTAAAACCAATAAAAGGCACGTGACCGAGAGGAATCAGACATTATATCATGGCTGTTCTGTGCTGAAGAATTTGGCCGAGCATGCACTCTGAAGGGAACGCGTCCTCCGTGAGCGCTCTGATGATTGGGACTCATTGTGGAGCGACAAACTGCATAAATCTGATTCCATTTTCTGTATGTAAATGACTGAGAACGGACATGAGCACCTGGATACTCACAGGTGGAATGTGTCATCAGGCGATTGCGGAGGACCATGCACACAAGAGGCCACCTCATATTTCATAGATCAGGATTTTGACTGTTCGTGCACACACACTCTAAATTACATTCGTAGGAAGGGATATTGGACAGTTTCTATGAACATTTAATAAATGACGGCCGTGGAGAGCAGCTTTTTGGATTAGTGGGAACTCTAGAATAAAAAAAATTAGTTTTTTAGTAAGTCTAGTTTAAAAGTTTGAAACGTTTTATTACATTTGTTAACCTAAAGCGAAGTTCTGATTTGAATCAGCAATTTGTTTTTTGAGATAACAGCTGTCGAGTGTGAATAAATAGTAGTTTCCAAAAATATGTTTAAGTGTGCCATTCACATCAGAGAACAACAGCCGTAACAGCTCCTCCAGATGTTTCTGATCCAGATATCCCACAGAACTTCCAGCTCAGAACTGGTTGTGAGGCCATGCCACTTCTAGCTCATCAGAAAACACCAACGTCACATCATCACTGAAGTTTTTTTTTGTCAGGCCCAGGGCAGAGCCTGATGCACAGCTAAACACACACACTCGCGCACACAGCAGCTATAAATCCAACTATCAGGACTAGTGACGATGTCTGTCTGCTGACCTCATTTCTTCCTCCCTCCTCCTCCTCCTCTCTGTTATTATTTCAGCCTGATCGGTCCTGAGCTGCAGTCACTGAGTCCCACAGAGAGGATAAGTCCTCCTCTTTGCCTTTGTGTATTTCTCTGAGCACCTGTGGCCTCTGGTTCCTGCTAGACCTAGGCTCTTCTCCTGGTCCACCATGCGATCACTGCTGGAGAGCAGCTGGATGAGGTTTGGACCGGCTGGCCGGGATTCTCTGGACTGGTCAATTGTTCCTTCAGCACTGCCCTCCACTGACAAACAGGAGACGGTGAGTTCCTGCAAATGTTTCATGTTCTGTTTTAATACTTATTAGTCTCAGCCTAAATAATAGAAACACTTCAGCAGATTTAAGGAGCTGACTTTTTAGTCTCCAGATTTTGAGGCTTTGATAGTTTCAGAGAACTAATTCCTGTCATTAATCTGACCTGAGTTCACACCAGGCCCCCACAAAGCTGCTCAAAAATTGAAGCAATCCCTGAAGTACCAAAAATTGCAGTTCCACTCTCATCCGCTGGGGGCTGGTGTCAGAAGCGAGCAAATCCTCATTGACTCCCATGTTAAAAATACCAATTTCACAGCAGAAATAAACATGTTTACAGCCTGGTACCAAAACATGTTTTTGGTTTAAATGATCTAGTTTACACTCATGACAACTCTGAGGGGGGTGAATTTTTTTCTCACTCTTCTGTTTAAGTGTATTAAAAGCCTAAAATTCTGTATAATTAATGAGCATCAGACCCACGTGACCACAGAGCTAGCTCCGTGGAAAGGCCTCAGTAGAGCCTCGGTCTGGTCTGGAAACTGTTCTGGGATTTTGAGTCTCTCTGTGTGTGTATTATTTTTTGGATATTATTTGTGCAATTGTTGGACAAAATGACTTGCTGTGGCATTAATTGCACTAATAGAGCGTCCAAGGAGACTCCACTTCATTTTTTTCGGTAAGTAAAATTATATTTATGTATTTTAGGTCACTGCCGAGCTGAGCTTAGATTTTAACATGTACTGTTTAACCATGAAATTTAAATGTAATAGGGTAAAACCCAGAACATTTAACACAATGCTGCACTTTAGAAAATGGGTTTAAATATAACATGTTGGTGGAGCTCTCGGGAGACCTCTGTTTTCCACCCCGTTCTCCCCTCCCCGCAGCTCGGCCCACCTCTGTCTGATCGCGGCTTCTGTCTGCTGTGCGGCTGCCGGCTTGTGGAGGTCTCGGAGACCTCTGTGTTACACCCGGTTTTACCCAGCGGTCAGCCCAGCGTATCTCTGACTCAGAAGCTCTGGTGTTGTGCACAGTTAACTCCAGTTGTAGCTAGGTTGCTACCTCCGTTAGCTTAGCTCCCACCTCCGCGTTAGCTTTGGGTTAGCTTCAGGTTAGCTTGTAGCTAGTTCGACCGGGTGTCGTCAGTTGATCCCAGCCTTACAGCCACACCCTCAGCTCCACCTCTCTTCCCTTTTGTGGAATTGTCTGGGCATGACGGAACCTGTGACACGGTCAAAATGGCGGTGGTGGCCACCTCCCATTTATCTTTAAAAATGTGTTATTGGAGCCTATGGAAACCCAGTGGACAATATTTTTATGTCGATGGTTCAGACTGTTTGTCCTTAAAGTGAAGGATTACGATCTGGAGTTGCATTTATAAAGCTTGCTTATTCTTGAAACAGGACCTGATAGGTACAGGGGTTCCCTAAGTGTGGTGCACACACCCCTGGGAGTGCGAGAGCTGCCGCTAGGGGGTACGCGAGGTAAAAAGTGTAATGGCTGCAGAGCTCAGAGAAGTCTGTCATATGTCACCATTAGCGTAGCCAGAAACTCATTTGTGGGTGGGCCTAAGAAAAAGTAAGTGGACACAATAAATGTAATTGAAAACAAGTATATTTTGTGTGTGTGTGTGTGCGTGTGCGTGTGTGTGTGTGTGTCCTCTGCATGTGCCCTAGCTTCATGATAATAATGACCGAGCTTCAGCGCTCTGGCCTGCGCAAACTGTTAATAGCAAGATATGTTCCGTATTTGATCATTTTTAACGATGTTGGAGGAATCTGAAGGTGGTGAGTCATTCTGGCAGATTGTAATTAACACCCTGTCTCATGCAGGTGTTCTGACATTGTAAACCTCACACACAGAACATTGTGGATGTAACTAAATAAATGAGCATTTTAGCATTATTATATTATTATATTAGCACACTGACTGTGGGACAGCATTCTAAACGTGTCATCTGAAGTTCAGAGTGCGTCTGTCAGAGGTCAGACGCTTTCCAGCGGAGCCACGACTCATGGGTGCACTTGTGAGCACATCTGGGCTGGGCAGAAGTAATTTTACAACATTGGTTTAAATAGCGCCAATAACGAGATGCGGTGACTGGAGGCTCATGGAGGTGTGCCGCATACACACAAACACACATACACACACAGATTAAATAAGTGCACGCTGCGCAAACTCCGGCGTTGAGCCGCGCTGTGCCGTCAGACTGAAGGCAGAAATGAGCGCTGCCTCCTCCCTGATAAAAAAAACTTTTAAGAGGTTTTATAACATTTTTCATTCAATGTCAGATGAAGATATTAGCTTCTATTTTGGGATGACGTATGAAATTCGAGTCCGCTCCAGCCAGTGACTCCCCATGAACCTGACCACAACTCATGTTACTGAAGCATTTGTTATTCCAGTCCGAATCACAGATTCAGCCACACCATAAAACAGCAATAAGTCGGTCTGAGGCAAAAGTGAACCTCATGGTTATATCGTTTCCATCTTGTCCCCTATAGACATAGATTACGCACAAGTAGCTGATCAGTTCAGGTTTACGCAGAGCAGAAGGAAGGAGAGAGCTCTGGCCACACAGGTTAAACGTTCCTACTTTAAGAAAACCGTTAAATTGCATTTTTTATGTGCTACCTGGGCACTCTAAATATTTATTTAAAATAAATCAAAGGAAATTGTAATGGTATTGATTGTTTATTAATTACTATTTAAAAAATGAAAGTGATGGGGAAAAAGGTCGATCATATTTTTTTTTACCCTGTCTGTCAATATCCATGCCCTGATGTGGGGCTGGGGGGTGCGTGGACATGGTCGGGACATAGAAGGGGGTGCGCGGCTAAATACGTTTGGGAACCACTGTTCTACACAAACTTTGTGATTCTTAACTTGCAACTCAGATCAGACCCTGGTATAAGCACATGTGGGAGATGGGGAAACTGATGAAATGGTTGCTTTCATTTATTTGACTAATGATTCCTACATTTACTGTAGGCCTAATTACGAACAAGGTTGTACCGTTCATTAGCAGCAATAATGTCAGTGTGGCTGAACTTACCTGCTTCAGGGTGGTGTTGGTGTGGATGTTTCATCAGAAGCTTCAGCAGCTGTTAGGGTACATCTAGAGCAGGGGTTGGCAACCTTTTTCCATCAAAGAGCCATTATTATTCGTTTCCCACAGTAAAGAAGACCCTGGGAGCCACAGCAGCTGCGTTGTGGGTGGGCCTACAAGGTCTAAGCCCATGCACTTGCATTTGGGTCCACCCTAAAACAGCCAAGAGCTGCTTTAATCCTCTCAGGCTCAAAATAAGTTTTGATAAAAGGACGAACAACTAAGTCCTTCAGGGGTACTTCTGAGTTAAAAATGCTCATGAAATACGTATGTGGAGGAACCAGGTAGGTAGGTTTTAACGCTTGCCTCCAGAGGGTTAACCGATCACAACAGGTGACAGTCCTCAGTCTTTCCATCCTGGGGTCGTTTATGCAGGTTTTTCTCCTCGTGTTCTCCCTGTGGAGAGGCAGAGGGCGCTACTATAGCTCCCCAGTGTACAAACCACAATCATTTTTATTTTTGCAAACCTTAATTTTTTCAGCTCCTGCCTGAGTTGGGCCTTCTCATGCTCATCCACCTCTGCTTTCTGTACCACTCTTTCAAGCTCCTTATTCACATCTACTGAATCTCCTTTAACCACTACCTGATGGTCGCCTTTAGCAGTACGAATCTCTGGACGACTGAAATCCGGCAGGTTATGTTTTACCAACTCGACCAAGTCTGAGAGGCACAACCAGCTGGCTCTCTTTGGTGCAGGCAGACACTGTGATACCATATCGGGGTGAAGTACAGGTTTGAAACCTACTTTTGACCCGTCAGCCAGGAGTACAGAGAATAAATAATTAATTTCAATAGTGTTGTGGTTTTTTTCCATTCCTGATATATTAGCTCCTGTATCAATCATGTATTTATGTCCTCTGAAAACACAAAACAGCCAGGGATATTCTAATTGTGCCACCTTTGGTAAAGCATCTATGGCTTCTGAGAGTGTGAAGGGGTGGTTGGGAAATTCCCGAGGGATTGTTGGGCTCCCGCTGGAGCTAGTGTTCTCTCCTCCCAGGTCTTCCGCCGTGCATCCCGCTGCTCTGGTGTTAACTTCGCATATTCCTCTGCAGGAAGCCAGCTGTTTGGCATCCTCTGCGTTGCAGAGCACTGTCTGTACATCTCGCGGTTCCCATGGGTTTTCTCGGGAGCCCTGAGTACACACTACCCCTCCTGCACTTGCCTAGAGCTCAATCAATCTGGTACCGCCATCTACTGGCGTGTTTTAATCCGGCATCTTCAGCAAAAGCTTATTAAATCCAGCTTTCCACTGATTTTATCACAAAATTACTGTTTTGTGGCATCACCAAGATGGCCACAGACAGGGACAAAATGGCTGAGTGGTACTTTCTGCTTCTCTATCGTGTGTGTGTGTGTGTGTGTGTGTGTGTGTGTGTGTGTGTGTGTGTGTGTGTGTGCGTGCGTGCGTGCGTGCGTGCGTGCGATACAAATGGCAGCATACAAGCGAGATGTAAACATGTCGAGGACCAGTATGATATGATGTTTAAATGCTCACATCATCAGGCTGAGGCTGGAGTCAGGAGGTCACAGACAGGCTTTCTTCAGCTCATCTGGAAGTGGATGTAGAAGTGTGCTTTTCTGGCTAAAATGAAGAAGCATAACATTTGAAAATAATTTAATTTTCATAGTACACACCTGTGGCTGTCAGTAGAGATGAGGGGCACACCCAGATGTGATCCTTATTAAGTTAACTGGAATAAATGAAAACAACTAAAGTTTTGAGACATGAGATAAAAACACGTTATGCAGCGATAAGTATTACACACTGCCCTGTGATTGACACAGGCATATTTACATGTACGAATGTTGATGGCCTTAAATAAAATTTCATTTCTTGAACCATTAATGAACCTGAATGAACTCCTGAAAAGGCAGAACCCAAAAATGGTCCTCTTCAGCCTGTTAGTATGGTAGCTAGTTAGCTCTCCAGTCAGACGGAAGGGTCTGAGACATGAGAAATGTCTAATACCAGTAATATTTGTTTTATTTCAGCAGCAGTACTCTTGTATCTGCTGTGATCTAAGTCAGTGTTTTGGAATAAATGATTAATAAAGTCTGTTAGCCCTCACAGTCAGGAGACCACCATCAGCGAACATGAAGCTAACGTTAGCTGGCTAAGACGTGCTGGTGGACACTTCTACAGTACAGTAATATATTATATTCATAAAACACAAACAATAAAAATGCTCAACCTTACTTGAGACCAGGGCTCGGGGGATTACCTTCCACTACAGTCCAAGGGAACCGGTCCAAGATTGCGGCTGCATTTCCTGTTCTCACGCAGCTAAAGCAGGGCATTTCCTTTGTGTCTGTGTATACACCACCCCCTAGTGTACTAAACACGTAGTGCGGTGAGGTCAAACTGGGTTCAGAACATTGACATATATATATATATATATATATATATATATATATATATATATATATATATATATATATATATATATATATATATATATATGGACAATGGGTTTCCACAGGCTCCAATAACACATTTTTGAGGAAAAATTGGAGGTGGCCACCACCGCCATTTTGACCGTATCACAGGTTCCGTCAAGCCCAGACAATTCCGCAAAAGGGAAGAGAGGTGGAGCTGAGGGTGGGGCTGTAAGGATCAAATGACGACACCCGTCAAACTGAAGCTAATGTACCTATAAGCTAACCTGAAGCTAACCCAAAGCTAACGCGGAGGTGGGAGCTAAGCTAACGGAGATAGCAACCTAGCTACAACCAGAGCTAACTGTGCACAACACCAGAGCTTCTGAGTCACAGACACGCCGGGCTGACCGCTGGGTAAAACCGGGAACACAGAGGTCTCCCGAGAGCTTCACAAGCCGGCAGCCACGAAGCAGACAAGCGCCGCGGGCCTGCGGCGATCAGAGATGCGCCGAGCTGCGGAGAGGGGACCATACTGATAGCCGGAACCCAGCTCCACCAACATGTTATATTTCAACCCATTTTCTAAAATGCAGCGTTATGTTAAATGCACTGGGTTTTACCCTATTGCATTTAAATTTCATCGTTAAACAGTACATGTTTAAATCTAAGCTCAGCTAGCGCAAGAGCAGCAGACCTGAAATCATCGACATAAATACATAAATATAATTTTACTTACCGGAAAAAAATGAAGTGGAGACTCCTTGGACGCTCTATTAGTGCAGTTAATACCACAGCAAGTCATTTTGTCCAACAATTGCACAAATAATATCCAAAAAATAATACACAAACGCTACAACTACTGGTTTAAGTTCAGAGACTAAAAATCGTGGAACAGTTTTCAGGCGAGACCGCTCAGACTGAGGCCTTTCTCCGTACTAGCTCTGTGGTCATGTGGGCCTGATGCTCATAAAGTAGTCAGAATTTTAGGCTTTTAATACACTTAAACAGAAGAGTGACAAAAAAAATTCACCCCATCAGAGTTGTCATGAGTGTAAACTAGATCTATTAAACCAAAAACATGTTTTGCAACCAGGCTGTAAACATGTTTATTTCTGCTGTGAAATTGGTATTTTTAACATGGGAGTCAATGAGGATTTGATCGTTTCTGACACCAGCCCCCAGAGGTTTTTTGGCTTATGCCCTACTAGGTTTTCTTTGGCTCTGCCCTACTTGGTATTTTTGGCTTCGTACCACTCTTTGTTTTTCATTGGACTCATCATCTTAATAAAGATGTTTCATTTTACATCCTCTCCTGCTCCGTGTCGTGTCTGCACATCGGGTCCCACTCCTCCACTTCTCAAAGTGACAGCGGTAATATGAAAATGAAATATCATTTCTGCTACTGCATGATAATATGATTTTTGTTACACATACAAGGGCTTTTGCAGCCACATTCATGGTGTGCACCCAGACTGCCAGCTCAGTTACTCTGTCTGTCCAGGAGCTGGTGCATGAATCATGGCGTCTCTGTGTGTCCGCAGCTTCCCATTTTTTACACTCCAGAGGTAATAAACCGTCCGGGTGGGGTTCAGCTCTGCGGCCTGCACGGCTCTTTCTGCTTGTATTCTCCAGCGTTTTCACTTGCTGCAGGGAGTTGAGCCTGTTGCATGAGAAATTACAACTATTGCTTTTACTGCCAGGTCTTCTGGATCCAGCCATATGGGGGTTCCGCCTGCTGGCTCATAGGCTCTCCACATTTTAACAACTTTTCTCCCTGCTAGGTGCCTTAGGGGTGCCAGCGCAGGGTCCCGTCGGAGATCTGTCCCTGGCTTTACCAGGACAGACATCACCCAGTCAGGAACTAGTAGGGTTCTGGCACCCAGGTCTCCTTCCAGCATCGTTACACCAGAGGAAAGGCAGGCGGTACTTTCTCCCTGCATTATCTGTGCTTCTAATGCAGACACATTTGTCACCCATTCACTGGTTGGGTCGTCCGACTCATGGTCTTCACTGCTTTCTGACCCGCGTCCCCGGCTCTCTAGGAGAGATGAGGAGGGGAGTAATAAAATTGGTGTGTGGGTTAAACAATAACAGAGTGCAGTGTCACTTAAAAAACAAGAATTTTATTACAAAAAAATGAGGGAATATTTACAAAGGATCTTAACAATACTATATACAAAAACAAAAGAAGCTATATTCAAAAAGGAGATACGAAAAACGCCACCCCAGAAGGGGGTGGGAATTTAACAACCGAGAATATAAATATATAAATACAAAAGGGGAGATCCGAGGTCAAAAGTCTAAAGCCGGTCCAAACTCTAATTACCAATGGGTCTAATCCTAAATCCAAATCCAAATCCAAAAAGTGAGCCAAATACCAAAGTCTAGTGAGCGAACCGAATATTATCTAAAGAGCGACCGAGGAGAAGAGAATAGCATAAACTGTTACCAGTCTACACTACCATTGGACCTTCTCACTGAACTGGTGGCTGGAAGCAGCTTTCAACTGCTGCCAAGTGATCATCAATGATTTGGAACAGCTGGGAGACAGGTAACACAAAGGCCACAGAGGCCTCCTTGTGGCCGAAAAGGGGTACGGCATGTAACACCCGCTTTCAACCTCCTCAGAGGATGGGATATCATCTCTGATATCTGTTCATAGGTTCAAACCTTGTGGGTGCCCTCTCATACGAGGGTGGGGGATTCAAAACAGGGTAAAGTGGTGAGTTTGGGGGTGCAGTAGCCCCCCAGGGTGGCCAGTCCTTCAGGGTGAGTGCCTGGCATGCCGCCCTGTGTTTAGAGCGACCGTCTACTGAGTATCTGTAAACAGGCCTATTATTGTTTTTAATGCCTCCAGTGAGGCTTTGACTGTGTATTTAAATTCTGCTGTTCCCTGTAAGCAGGTGGCTACATGCCCTGCGGAGCAGGCTCCCCATACACTGTCATACCAGCTGGCCAATTATTCAACCTGCACCCCATGGGGGGTTTCTGATGCACATGGGGTGGTCACCAGGTTTAGTATTTCATACACTCCATCTGTAGCCTCAACTTCAGGCCTTCTGTAAATCAGCACCCGCCCTATTTCAAATGGTGGGCTCTGATCCATTGTTGCCGCATGGCAGTGATGGTACCTGCGCTTTAACGTCAGTGTTACCCCGTCCCCGAAGTACAGTTTTCATTTACTGAGTTCACTAGAGATGCTGGGGGTGCAAAGCACACTCAAGAATAATCTGATATTGTTGCTCGAACTCTCCCTCTGTCATCACAGGCCAGTGGGTCCTCGTGATCTGCCTGCTTGGGTCCATGTTTATCACCCGGTCCATATTCATTCATGTCTGCCATGCCTAAATTTTCCTCTGTTACGCTTGCCCCTTCTGCATGAGGGGTCACCAGTGTTAGGACCAGGGTCCTTTAAAAACACGGTGTGTGTCGACTCACACCAGCAACAACTTAGCTTTTTCGAATCGGATTATGACCCGAGGTCAGGAATTGAAACCTGTGGCCTCATTCTATTTGTGAGAATCCTTAACAAGGCTACTCACTTTCCTTTTGATGAGAATCTTTAATGAGGCCACTCACGTTCCTCATGAACCTGGTGCCCTTGGTCAAGCCGGACTACACTCCCTTTCTATGTTTAGCTGCTAAATCAAATAAAATCAAACTTTATTTATATAGCGCTTTTCATACACAGGAAGCAACACAAAGTGCTTAACAGATTAAAATAACCCATATAACCCGCATTCCCTCCCTTTCCCTCACTTAAAACAACTGTGACAGTTTCACCCCAATCCACAAACCATTCCCAGACACACACACACACACACACACACACACACACACACACACACACACACACACACACACACACACACACATACACACACACACACACACACACACAAATACACACACACACACACACACACACACACACATAACATATTAAAAGACCACTGTAAACACTAGGCTGAGCTCAGATTGGACAGGTAAGGAAAGACACGCCATCAAGGGAGCCATCTGCCTCGACAGCAGCAGATCGACGACAGCAGCCAAGACACCAATCCAGGGTGCCATGGGAGGGAGGGTGGAAACCCCCACCACTACCTGGGCACTACCCAAGGAGCGCCCCCAGCTGCCGCCACCAACCACCAGTCCCAAGGCAGAGTGTTCCACAGAGGAAACACTGGAAGGATTAAAATACGTGACATGTAAAATAACAAGAGCTAATATGGAAAATATGTAAAATGTATGATGTAAAATATCCAATAAAATGTGATTATACAAATAAAACAACATAATGTGTAACACAACAGTAATTAAAAATAAATAAATAAGTTAAACAAGCAATGCAATAAATAGTAATCAGTTAAAAGCTAAACTAAAAAGATGGGTCTTGAGCCTGATCTTAAAAACATGAACGTTCTCTGTGGCCCTGAGATCCTCCGGCAGCCCATTCCAGAGGCGAGGGACGTAATAACTAAAAGATGCCTCACCGTGAGTGTGTGTCCTGACTTTAGGAATGACAAGGAGACGGCTGCCAGAGGAGCGCAGGGGCAGCGAGGGTTCGTATGGTAAAAGTAGTTGTGAGAGATAAGACGGGCCAAGACCATTAAGACACTTAAAAACCATTAAGAGTATCTTAAAATCGATCCTGAAACATACAGGGAGCCAATGCAGTGATTCTAAAACCGGAGTGATGTGCTCCCGCTTCCTGGTCTTTGTCAGGACACGAGCTGCTGAGTTTGGTAAAAGTTGTAGACCTGAAGTGCTCTTTTTAGGAAGACCAGGAAGCAGGGCATGGCAGTAGTCTATCCTACTGGTGATAAAAGCATGCATCAGCGTCTCCGTATTGGCCCGAGCGAGAATGGGGCAGACTCTGGAGATGTTCTTGAGATGATAAAAACCTATTTTAGTAATGTTTTTAATGTGGGGTATAAAAGTCAGCTCAGTCAAAAATCACGCCCAGGTTCTTCACTTGTGAAGAAGGATTAAAAGACATTGATTGTAGTTTTGTAAAAGTTTCTCTCTCTGGGCCTCAGGACCGATGACTAACACTTCAGTTTTGTCCCAGTTGAGCTGGAGAAAGCTTTCTGCCATCCAGGATTTGATGTCTAAAATGTAGTTAAAAAGTGCATCCATTGACCGTGTGTCATCAGGAGACACAGAGATGCACAGCTGTGTATCATCAGCGTAACTGTGGAAATTTACTCCATGCCACCTGATGGTGCCGCCAAGAGGGAGCACATAGAGGTTAAAAAGTGCTGGGCCTAAAACTGAACCTTGGGGCACACCACATGTAATCCCATGAAGCAAGGGCGTCAGTTTGTTTCCAGAATTGCTGGGGACAATAACCATACACTTGAGTGGGGTTTAAAAATTGCTGGGGACAATAAAGTAGGCTAGCACAGGGGTCGGCGGCTCTGGAGCCGCATGCGGCTCTTCCATCCATCTGATGCAACTCTCTGTGTTTGTAAAATAATGAATGGATATTTAAATAAAATGCTTTATATTTTACTGCATTAATTTTACATCTGTATGCCAATTCTAAATGTAAAGATTGTCTGCGTAAATCTGAACAGGTCCAACCTGGTCTTACTGTGAGACCGGGTTGACGCGTCACGCTTGTGCGTAATCATAGGCGCTTTATTAGCTGAAGACGATGTGAGATTCTGGGATTCTCCTCAGACGGCTCCTGGATGTGTCGCCACATTGGAGACGGGAACAAGCGCTATTCAGCCAAAGTTTCATCATCAGGGAACATTTTCTAAGTGACAAGTCTCTCTGAGAGACCGGGTTTGGAAAACACTCGCTTCAGTGGGAGGAACCTTCCCACATGCGCTCTGGGTGGCTCTGGGGTTAATCAAGTTTAATTGTTTCTCTTTGCAACAATCTTCACAAGAAGGCAAAACAGTTAAACGGCAGGTTACATATATTTCCATTTGACTGTTTATTTTGACAGATGAACTCAAGGATGTTGCTTGGTTTGAAAGAATTACCCCCACGCACACTGATGCACATGGATGAGCTGACATTTTAATCGTTAACGCACATCGCGGAGGTAAAAGATTCCCATCAGAACATCAGAGCTTTATACTGGACACTGTGTTCAGCGCGGCTCGGAGCGCCCACGGTGGACAGTGAGCTGAAGATCTGAGGGGTTCGCAGCGCAGCGCAGAACCATGGTGCATGCAATGATTTCCTCCCACTGAAGCGGTCTGGAAACCCGGTCTCTCTGAGGGATGTGTCACTTGGAAAAATGTTCTTTTTATGAAATTATGAAACTGGCTGAACAGCGCTTGTTCCCGTCTCTAATATGGAGACGCATGATGCGTAGAGACATTTGATCACGCACAAAGTTCGTGTGGAGCAGAAGCGGTCGGGCCACGGCAGGTGAAATGTTCCTAGCCTACATGAAGGGAAACTGTTTAATTGTAACATTAATACGTTACTGGACACGCTGGTCTGGTTGGTTAGACCAGTGTTTGAAGTGGAAAACACACACACACACACACACACACCAATTAAAATATATGCTGATAGCATGGACTAGAAGACAGGTGATGGTTTACGTATTTAAATGATGATCAGGCTGCTGTAAAATGTAATCTCCATCCACATCCAGACAGAATCATCCTCTATTCTGTCTCTATTTGCTCTGCTCTTGTCTGGGCTGATCAGCTGATGGTGCGCCTAACTAGCGGCTGATGCACATTTTACGCATTTGGAGAGGTGGGCTGGATGCTGTGCGTTTACTGGAAGATGGTTAACGCACGGGTGTAGACTACATATTAATGACAAATGAATGAAAATTAAATTGTGAGTTTTTACTTCATATTTTATAAATAAAAATGACGGGGGAAAACATTTATGACGTCTTTTTAAACTAAATTTTCTAGCGCGACCTGCCTGCTTCACTTAAGTCACTGCTTATTAAGGTCCGTCCAGAATTACTGTGGGAAACGGGTAATAATGGCTCTTTGATGGGAATAGGTTGCCGACCCCTGGATAAGATCTGAGCTGGTAAAACAAAAATCCTCATCAGCAGGCGTTTTTGAAAGTGGGGGGGACACAGCTGCCAATCACAAATTTTGCCGGGGACATGTCCCCGGCGTCCCCGGTTAAAATGACGCCTATGCCATGAAGCCTAGAGGAACAGGTATCCAAACTCACCATAAAAGTCCTGTCTGTGAGGTAGTAAGTGAACCATCTATGTTCATTACCAGAGAGGCCGATCTCTTTTACACAAGTTAAAAGTATAGTGTGGTCCACTGTATCAAAGGCAGCACTTAGATCCAGTAGAACCAACACTGTCACCCTCCGGGCATCATAATTTATTCTAAAATCATTTAAAATCTTCAGAAAGGCCGTCTCGGTGCTCTGGTTCACCCTAAAACCAGACTGAAATTTCTCTAGGACATCATTAGTATTAATAAAATCGTTAAGTTGATTGAACACAAGCTTTTCTAAAATTTTGCTTAAAAATGGCAAGTTGGACACCGGTGAAAAGTTGTTTACATCATTACAATCTAAATTGCTCTTCTTCAACAGGGGTCTCACCACCGCCCGTTTAAAAGCAGCAGGAAAGACCCATGTCTGAAGTGAGCAATTCATCAGAGTTAAAATATCATCTTTAAAAGAATCATAAAATTGTTTTAAAAACCTAGTGGAAATAGGGTCCAGGACACATGTGGTGTGCCTCACTGAGGAGAAAATTTTATCAAGAATCTCGGCTTCCACCGAGACAAAACTGTCCAAAGTTTCCTCAGGTAGACATACACTGTCAGATTGATCTGAAGCAGTATTGCTTTGTGAGGATAAAATGTTACGTCTGATGGTGTCTACCTTTTATCTGAAGTGGGCTGCAAACTCCTCGCAGAGAATGTCTGAGGGGGTTTTCTGGAAAGAATTAGAATCACCATTTAAAATATTAGCAATTGTAGAAAAAAGTACTTTAGAATTATTTCTGTTTTCTTTAACGATTTTGGAAAAGTAATTGTTTCAGGAGTCTCTAACTGCTTTATTGTATAATTGTAACAGTTGATTATTTATTTGCTTATTTATTGTGATCTTGTTTTTCCTCCATCTCCTCTCTGCCACCCTGCAAGTTCTCTTTAGCTGCTTTAGATTTTCATTTCTCCAAGGAGATGTATGTTTTGACTTTGGTTTTTTGATTTTGGATGGGGCAAGCAAGTCCAGAGTAGGTTTGAGTCTTCTGTTAAAATCATTGAGAATAAGATCACAGGGGGCAGTTGAAATAATAGGATGGATCTTTTTAAAAGCTTCCAGAAAACCAGCAGCCACTTCAGGGGTTAGATGGCGTTTCATTACAGTTCTCAAAGAGGTCTCCTGATACTGGTAATGTTAAAAAACACACAGAAATGATCGGAGATGGCTAAATCCATGACAGAGGACACACCAGTGGACAGGCCATACGTGATGACCAAGTCCAGGGTGTGTCCTCTGTCGTGAGTCGGCTGTGCGACATGTTGAATAAAATCCGTATAGTTCAAGATGTTTAAAAATTCTGTGGCTAAAGGGTCTGAAAGGTTATCTACATGTATATTAAAATCACCAGCTAAAATAATCCTATCAAAGGAGTTGTGCAGAAATGATAAAAACTCTGAAAATTCTTGAAGTGCACTGTGCTTCGGAGGCCTATAAACTGTAACACATAAAATCTGAGGAATGTTAAAAACAGCTGCACAATATTCAAAAGTGTTAAAATTATGAAATAAAACAGGTTTTGCAGAAAGGGTAGAAGAACATATAAATGCGGTTCCACCTCCCTTTTTCCCATTCCTGGTAGAACAAATAAAATTAAAGGTTGGTGGGGAGGCCTCTGTGAGAACAACAGGAGCATCCGAACTCAACCAGGTCTCTGTTAAAAATAAACCTTGAAGATTATTGTCTAGAATAATTTACACAGCTTTCATTCAAGCACTTGTTTTCTAGACCCTTCTGGCGTCATTATTTCAGCAATGAAACATCTTCTTTTAGTCCTCCTAGGTTGATTGATTTGATCATTTAGTCAACAGATGGCTGCGGTTCTGGTTCCAGTCCAGTTTTAAATGAACTGATTAATTCCAGCAGATGACTAACAGATGTTTGATTGACAGCCCCCTATGTTGGACAGATGTTAGTCTTAATCAGAAAAATACAATTATTTTCTCTAATTTAGGGATTTGGAGGAACAATAACATCTTCTCTCCCTGCTGACCTGATTAACCTACTTTTAGAAAAACTGATTTAAATTTTTTTCTGTCACAGGGTCAGGGGTCAGGTGAGGTCATCTTCAGCACCTACATTGCCATAGCAGCCGTCTCCTTCCTACTCCTCCTCCTCAGCATTTTGTGTTTTGTGATCTTCCGGCCCCGGCGAGGCTTCAGCCTTGACAAGCTGGACCTGGCCAATGTGATCCCCCTGGAAGACCTGCAGGACCCAGAGAAGAACTGTGAGCTGCTCTCCTCCCTCCGCCGCGGCAGGGGGCAGCTTCCCAGCAGCAGCTCAAAACAGGATGTGACGGATGGAGTCTTCCTCATGGTCTACCTGCCCTCGCCTTACGAACAGACCCTGACTCGGATCGCCAGAGCTGCCAGCACAAGCAGCTCCAAAGACCTGGAGCTGCCTCCTAGTCCTGGACCTGAGACAATCTGGAGGGAGGAGGAAGGTGGAAGGAAGATGAGTGATGGAGAGATGAAGGAGGAGATGAACAACTGAAAACCGGAATGTGTGAATGTTACTTACTACTAAGGAACCCATCAGATTGCATTGAGTCATTTTGAGACTTGTGTCAGACTTTTCAGCAATCCCCTAAGCAAGCATGTAGTGAAAGTGGAGAGGAAAACTCCCTTTTAACAGGAAGAAACCTCCAGAGGATCCAGACACACACACACATGCACGCAATCACACAATCCAGTCTGAATTTAATAGGCAGCCAATCGAAGGAAGCTCCTCATAAAAAACTCTCTCTGAGAGAAAAAATAAAGTTAACAGCTGAAATTGTGGGAAATTATGCAATTACGAGAGAAATTGTAGAAGTAGTACAGTCTGGAAAGTGGTCAGTATGTCCTCCAGCAGTCTATGCCTATAGCAGCATAACTACAGAGATAACCCTGGATAACATAGTCTTTGAGATGGAAGCATGTTGGAGGCAGGGCAAGGGAGAACTGTACTCTCCACTGTACTCTCCACTGTACTCTCCACTGTACCCTAACCCCACACACACACACACTGGTCCAGATCTTGGCTAACATCAGATTTTAACCATAGACCCTATCAAATAATTTTTTAAGCCTAATCTTAAAAGTAGACAAGGTTCCTGTCTCATGGACTAAAGCTGGGAGCTGGTTCCACAAGAGAGGAGCCTGATAGCTAAAAGATCTGCCTCTCATTCTATTTTTAAATATTCTAGGAACCAACAGTCTGAGAGTCTGCTTCAGTCTGAGAGCAAAGTATTATGTTAGGAATGTATGGAACAATCAGAAATCAGGTGGATGGAGCTTGATTATTAGAAGAAGAAGAAAATATCATTTCTATAGCGCCTCTCAAGATAAAAATCACGAGGCGCTTCACAAAAAAAAGTGAAAATATAAAAAGGCATTTAGAAAATGTTTAAAAATATATTTAAAATGAGCAGAAATAGGCAATTGGGATTTAAAAGAAAAAATGTTAAGAAAGAGAGAGAGTGAATAGGAAAGAGGGAAATCAGTGGATCTTGAGGAAGGTGGAATAGGTGGGGAGAGCAGAATAAAGAGAGAGTGGTGAAGAAGGTCATACAAAAGCCAGCTTGAACAAGTGTCTTCAGCTGCTTTTTGAAGGAGATCACTGAGTCCACTGATCTCAGGCTCAGGGGAGAGAGTTCCAGAGTCTGGGGGCCACAGCAGCAGATGATCTGTCACCTTTGGTCTTTAGCCTGGTGCTGCACAACCAGTAGGCTTTGATCACTGGACCTCAGGGACCTGCTGGGGGTGCAGGGACTAAGAAGATCACCAATGTAAGATGGTGCTTGTCCATGTAAGGCCCTATAGACCAGAACCAGGATCTTGAAATGAACCCTGAAGTTGACTGGCAGCCAGTGGAGCTAGAGGAGAAGCGGGGTGATGTGGGTGTGTTTGGAGGACTTGGTCAGAAGCCGAGCACAGGCGTTCTGAACCACCTGTAGACGGTTCAGGGAGGTTCTGCTCAGACACGTGAAAAGAGAGTTACAGCAGTCTAAGCGTGAGGAGATGAAGGTGTGGAGAACCGTCTCAAGTTCAGAGCGAGACAGAATGGGACTCAGCTTAGCAATGTTCCTGAGATGGAAGAAGGAAGAGCGAACAAGAGAACTGACATGAGAATCCAGGGTGAGAGCTGGGTCAAAGGTCACGCCAAGATTCCTGACAGAGGGTTTGGTGTGAGAAGCAAGCTGACCAAGAGATTCTCTGACTTTGGGAACCAGCTTGTCTGGGGCACAGATGAGGATCTCAGTCTGATCTTCATTCAGCTGAAGAAAGCTCCCAGCCATCCAGGTTTTGATAGAGTCTAAGCAGGTGTGTAACAGCTGCAGCTTAGACATCTCATGGAGCTTAAAGGAGATGTACAGTTGGATGTCATCTGTATAAAGATGGTAGGAGATTCCTTTGAAGGAGCTCAGGATGTGCTGAAGAGGAAGCAGATAGAGGAGCTTTATATGTGAGAAGGCAATACATTATCACACCTGAAGCATTGAAAAATGACTATGGGTGACCAAGCATTTGATTTCACTGCGTTGGGATCCCCAGCGCGTTGGGAGGCTGTGCCAGAGCGCCGTTTTCCGACTGCAGCAGTAAAACGGAGATTTCACCGAATTCTGACCTTTACATTCTTGCTATTTAACCTTCCCCTCACCCCCATTCTAACATTTGTTTTTAGTTGTAACACCCTTCTCCAACACGGTTAATGGGAAGTTTAGAATGAGAAACTGGGTTAGGGTTATGAAGTGGGTGAGAGGAAGGTTAAATAGCAAGAAGTTAGAGGTTAAATGTTGGTTGAATATGCATTAACCAACGCTCTGGCACCGGGGCTCCCAACACATCCGAAACAAACACTTGGTCACCCATCGTCGTTTTTCAATGCTTCAGGTGTGAGAATGTGTTAGAGAAGGAGGATCTTAAAATCTATTCTGACTTTAACAGGCAGCCAATGTGGGGAAGCTAAGACAGGAGAGATATGATCTCTTTTAAATTCTCATCAGAACTCTGGTGACAAGAAAAGAATCAACTAAAGTTTTTGAACACCATTTTGAAAACACATAATTAGTGAAAATGTAAATTTGCACTAAACTATTTTTGTTTTAGTACTTTTCTGTGTGTTTTATCACTTGTAATATATCTATAATTTACCCATAAAATCTCAACATTCGGATTTTATCACACGTTGTATATTCATATTGTGATATTTGTCATGTATGTTAAACCGTAATGGGCAAAATCTGACAATAAAGTGAAATGTGCTGAAACACTGTCTGTTTTTGTCTTCTTAAGTAAGACCAGCAAATGTGATAAAAATCAGATTATGCATCAACGAGGTATAGCTGGTTAGAAAATCATTGGGTGTGATGTTTTCAAATCTAATCTAATTAAATCGAGCTGTTTATAGGTTGATTGTTTTGTGGTAGTTTGTTGTGAATCAGATGTTGTGTATGTTATCTAGAGCCAAAGGGCTGTAAGAGGGCAGAGTTAAAGTGATTTGAACCAATGAGCACATTTTACCTCAACACATGAGTGTTGAGGTCATTTGCATGATGACACAAACAAAGTTTGATGCTATTATGATCTTGTTTGTAGAAGTTATTAAAGTTTGAACCTATCTAGGGCCACTGTGACTGATTATATGAAAACCCCATTGAGTCCATCTTAGGTTGACAAAGATGGTTTTGTGTTAGTTTGGTGTCAATCAGAGGTGGTGTATGGTGGTGGATGGAGTCTTCCTCATGGTCTATTACCTGGAGACAACGGAGAGTAAGTGGGTAGAGCTAAAGGGATTTGAACCAACAACCACTTAAATGTGTTCAATACAAGTTGTGTGATGACAAAGTGTTATGCCATTCTGATCTTGTTTTTAAAGTTATTAAAGTTTGAACTTATCTAGGGGAAACTGACTGTTTAGTTTAAAATCCCTTGGAGGCCATCTTAGGTCAATGAAGATGGCTTCTTGTAGTTTGACGTCAATCAGATGTTGCTTGTGTTATCTAGAGTCAAAGGGTTTTAAGGGGGTGGAGTTAAAGTGACTTCAACCAATGAGCACATAAATGTGTTGAGTAGAGTTGTGTAATGACACCCACCAAGTTGGTTACAGTTTGGAGCTTTTTCAGAGAAGGTGTTAAAATTTTTATTGCATCTAGGTGGCACTTCCAAAAATGTATTAAAAATCTCATTGAGCATTTTGCAGGTTAACAGGAATCAGGAATCATTTGTGTGCAGTTTGGTGTGAATGGCATCATGAATGTGTTATTCAGGTCCCAGTATCTCTGAGAGGCGGAAATAACATCGTCATAAACACGGCCGTTGCAGTTGGATTTACAGTGAAGATGACGGAGGCAGCATAAGGTGGAGGTAGCAACAGTTTATTCCAGCACATGCCAAACAAAACACCCCTAATCTATTTCTGCAGCCTTAAATAGTTTCAGCTGTCACCTGGACTAAACCATCTTCCACCCACAGGGGTGTTTAACCACTACCTCTTCAATCTATTATACCACCTATTCAACCATTTTAAATACAAAACATTTTTCTAGCTATTTTTATTAAGATTTTTAAAACATAGCACCTATACATTTTACAACAACAACAAACTACATACAAAACACACCACACCCTTCTCCTATGGCCTCTCCCGGAACCTTAAGAGTGTCTGGACCCTGAAGGAAACAATTGCCCAAACACCCTGTAGAGGACAAAGAAACAGGTGAGAAACACTGTAGAAACCTCTGTGCACTCACTTCCAAAATTCTAATTTACACTGCTTTTGCTTAAAGCTGAAAATCAGTAGACCTTTTTCCCCCATTAACTCACCCTGTCCTTTCATTTTGTGTTGCTGGTTTGATTTTAGCGCGCTCCATGCTCAAAAAATTTACTCGAAACTGGGAGACTTTTCTCCTCTCCTTCGGCCATGAGAAGCCAGTGGCTTTTCAAAATAAATTAAACTTAAACGTTTCATGATATTTAAATTAATTTCAAACTACAATTATGTGATCGTCTGAGGGAGGGAAGTCAAAATTAATTTCAAAAATCTCACCAACATCAGGGGGCCTTCTGCCTGGCCCACCCCCAAGTGCCCCCCCGATCAGCTGACTCCTGCTGGATGTCACTCTACACCTTTTGTCTGGTGGCTCATTTGGTGTCAGACCAGCAAAGAGATTTTAAAACCAACTTTTGGGGAACTGTCTAAACATGACGCCTACATTTCCAAATGGTACTGCACCACCGCCTCTGCCTCCAATTCCACATCCATCTCTCGTCGTACCTGCAGCGGCATTTAGGGGTGATGATTTTTACCTTCCCATTGCATTTAATACCATTGATTTCTTCATCACACACCTTTTATTTTACTTTCGTTTCAATTTTTGTCGGTTATGAGCTACTGATTAATTTGCTCTTCCATTTTTGACTTCTATTAATTACTTTTACAAGCTTTCAGTTTTTTGTTTTGTGTTTTTCTGCACCTTTTTGGTACACGTAGTTTACTACATCCACATCTTTCAGCTGACCTCCATTCACATAATCCCCATATACATAGCGCATGTAGGGTACATATAGTCCTAGAGTTTTATTTGTTCATTTCCATCAGACGCCATCTGCGAGGGTCTATGATCAAATTCAATTCAGTTCAATTCAATTCAAAAATACTTTGCCCTGTTTGTGTGTTTTGATGCTTTGCTGGGTTCCACCAGATGTCCTCCTTGCCTTGGACTGACATCACTACCATTTCCTGGCATATGCTTCCTCCTAGTCTGGGTTCTGGTTCTTCTGGACATTCTCTGGGGATTCCTATTTTCTGGATTTGCTGTGGTTCACTATGGTCTGGCTCATTCTCATGGCTCTGGCTTCCTTCTCATCGTGGTCCCTGCCTGCGGATTTTGCTAAGTGGGATTTTATAATTTGCTGATTGGAATAAATACAGGGTGGGCCATTTCTGTGGATACACCTTAATAAAATGGGAATGGTTGGTGATGTTAATGTCCTGTTTTTGGCACATTAGTATATGTGAGGGAGCAAACTTTTCAAAATGGATGGTGACCATGGTGGCCATTTTGAAGTTGGCCATCTTGGATCCAACTTTTGTTTTTTCAGTAGGAAGAGGGTCATGTGACCAGTAGCGGTTTTAGGCACGGGCAGACAGGGCAGTTGCCCGGGGCGGCATTTTTTCATGACACAAAAAGGGCGCACAAGCGCTGAGTAAAAAAAAAAAAAAAAAAAGGAAATCTGCGCCGCACCGAGGTTTTCTATTATCTGTCATATGACCGTGTCTGGATTGGAAACAGCACGTTGGCGCCCCCTGCAGCTGCAGGCGCTCCGTGCGCCGTGTGTGTATGAAGAAGAGGTTGGGGAGGGGTGCGGCGGGGGAATTCACCTCTGGGTGGGTCCAAATGAAATGAGCGGGTAGGGGCTGAATCAACTATCAACATGGCTAAAGTCGATCACATCTTGATGTTCTTCCACATTTCATTCATAATATCATAAACACAGGCGTATCATTCTTTCAGGTGTTTCTGAATTGTGTGAAATGGCCGAATAAAAAAAGGAAAAACAAAACGATTTTGTGGTCACCCCCCATCAAGGTCAAATTGTTTAGTCCTGACTAAAGGAAACTTATTGAGTCAAGAGCCAAACAGAAGAGATGAACATAAAAAGGCTAAAACCAACAGGTGCCCGATTCAGGAATAAAAAAGAAAAAAAGAGGAGAAAAATAAAGGTATGTACGCTCTCATGATGAATGTTTTCAATTTTTTGAACCAGTTAACCGAGATTTTAACGGTTAAATTCGGTCAACTAGTTGCTAACAGAGCTAATAGGGCTGAAATATTGAAACGAATATTCAAATGGTTCGAATAAATTCCTTGGATCGTTTTTTACTGATTCAAACTAGGATTTGTTAAATGCTCGCTGCAGCCTGTGGCCTGCCTGAACAACAACAAACACATGTTGATCAAGTTCACGTAATAATAAATAAAACAACTCTACAAGCAGAAGAAAACTCCCCAGTCACCACTAACTATCCTGTTTATTTATTGCAGATGGCTGCACTGATTATTTTTTACCTGGTTTGTTCTGTAAAAGTTGGCATTTTTGGTAGTCTACAGTTTTTTTATGTCAGTTTAAATTACAATTTCAGAGGCAATTCTAAAATATTATGGATCATGATAAAGATCTATTGGAGATCTACCCCAACTTTTGGACTGCTCTGCCAGTCACTGTGGCTCAAGCTGAGAGGAGCTTTTCAAAACTTGATCGTCGTACCTGAGGTCAGCTATGTTTCAGGGGCGGCTCACTAACCTGGCTCTGATTCGTATCAATCACTCAGTAGGGGAGCAGATTTCATATGATGACATTATTGATGACTTTGCATCAAAGTTAGGTTTTAATTTTAGTTTGTGTTTTCTGTTCTAAGTGCAGTGCTGTAGCGATTATCTTTAGTTTGTTATGTGTGAAATATTTTTGCTATTTAGAATATTTATTATATATTATGTGCATATATTCTTAATATTTAGTTAGTTTAGTTGTTTTTGTATATTTGATTCTATATATTTTGATACAGTATATAATGTATATTGCTTTACATTCTGACAACTTCATAGTAATTAATGTAAATATGTGCAACTTAGAAAAATGAATGTTCAATAGTCGTTCTAATAAAACATGCCTGTTTGTAGAAAACGTGTGTGTTCGTGCAGGTGGGGTGGTGTGGTGGTGGTGGTGAGGGCGGTTGGGGGGGCGCTCAAAGGGGGCCTCGCCCGGGGAGTAATTCCATGTAGAACCACCACTGCTCATGATGAATGTTTTCAATTTTTTGAACCAGTTAACCGAGATTTTAACGGTTAAATTCGGTCAACTAGTTGCTAACAGAGCTAATAGGGCTGAAATATTGAAACGAATATTCAAATGGTTCGAATAAATTCCTTGGATCGTTTTTTACTGATTCAAACTAGGATTTGTTAAATGCTCGCTGCAGCCTGTGGCCTGCCTGAACAACAACAAACACATGTTGATCAAGTTCACGTAATAATAAATAAAACAACTCTACAAGCAGAAGAAAACTCCCCAGTCACCACTAACTATCCTGTTTATTTATTGCAGATGGCTGCACTGATTATTTTTTACCTGGTTTGTTCTGTAAAAGTTGGCATTTTTGGTAGTCTACAGTTTTTTTATGTCAGTTTAAATTACAATTTCAGAGGCAATTCTAAAATATTATGGATCATGATAAAGATCTATTGGAGATCTACCCCAACTTTTGGACTGCTCTGCCAGTCACTGTGGCTCAAGCTGAGAGGAGCTTTTCAAAACTTGATCGTCGTACCTGAGGTCAGCTATGTTTCAGGGGCGGCTCACTAACCTGGCTCTGATTCGTATCAATCACTCAGTAGGGGAGCAGATTTCATATGATGACATTATTGATGACTTTGCATCAAAGTTAGGTTTTAATTTTAGTTTGTGTTTTCTGTTCTAAGTGCAGTGCTGTAGCGATTATCTTTAGTTTGTTATGTGTGAAATATTTTTGCTATTTAGAATATTTATTATATATTATGTGCATATATTCTTAATATTTAGTTAGTTTAGTTGTTTTTGTATATTTGATTCTATATATTTTGATACAGTATATAATGTATATTGCTTTACATTCTGACAACTTCATAGTAATTAATGTAAATATGTGCAACTTAGAAAAATGAATGTTCAATAGTCGTTCTAATAAAACATGCCTGTTTGTAGAAAACGTGTGTGTTCGTGCAGGTGGGGTGGTGTGGTGGTGGTGGTGAGGGCGGTTGGGGGGGCGCTCAAAGGGGGCCTCGCCCGGGGAGTAATTCCATGTAGAACCACCACTGCATGTGACAGATCAAACTTGTTGGTAATTTCACAAGAAAAACAATGTTGTGCTTGGTTTTAATGTAACTTTATTATTTCATGAGTTATTTACAAGTTTCTGACCACTTATAAAATGTGTTTTATGTGCTGCTCGTTGTGTTGGATTGTCCATGCAACCCCCTTCTCCCACTCTTCATAGCAACACTGGGAGTTCACTTCCTGAACTGGCAGTTCTCCGCCACCTCCCGGTTCGGCCGACCGGGTTAGCAAAGCATTTGGGATCATCATCTCTTTGGACCTCAAGGTCACCACCTCTCTGCAATGCTTGCGAGTGTTTCAGATGCTACAGCACCTCCGACGTGAAACGTCTAACCTGCAGACCCTGGTAGCATCTCATGGCCAGTGATGTCTGAACTCAAAGGGGGCTGCAACTCTTTGAGACTCCAGTAGCCACTGTGTCCAGTGAACTCACCACCTTGGCTGCCTCTTCTCCGGACCTCCGAGAGCGATCGTCACACAAGAGTATCGTAGACTTGCACACTGGCGTCAGATGAGTTTATGAATGATCTGTAGCTTGTTCAAACTGATTTTACAACCCAGACATCACAATATCTCTGATACTTTTTGCTACATAAACATTTGGCTTACATTCCATCACTTCATTATCTGTTATCTGTACAACCATCTTTTCATTCATAATTTGTCATGTGTAATCACTAGTTTAGAAAGATGGAATTACATTTATTTTCATCAACGATATCCTTGACTGTCTGAATTATTATGAAGTGTGTGCTCCCTGAATAGTTCAAAGAACGTAAGGTAATATTAAATCAAATAAATATTCAAAAATCAATCAGATTGAAATTTGATATTTATATGGAATATCACATCTTATTGATCATTTAATAATTATGTAGTACAATCTTTCACACTACAAAAGGTAAGAGATCACTGAGTGTTTCGTTAAACAGTTGCTTAGAAACAGCAACAAAAATGCCAGGTTAACAGTTTTATACTGTTTTCACGTGTCCTCACTACAAATAGCTTTCAGAGTGCTAATGTTTTTAGCAGTTAGCTTAGTGTTGTAATGTGGCATTTATACCTTATTTAAATCAAACCAGAAGTTTTTTTTTTATTTAAAAGGGCATAAAAAGTTAGTTACAAGTTAGGGCCGGGCAATATGGCCTAAAATCAATATCACCATATATTGAGGATTTCACCTCGATAAAGATAAGTGGACGATAACTACAGTTATGCACAGAAACAAGTTATCCACTAGATGGGGCTGTCACGTGTATTACACTGAGTCACATTTTTGTATGACTCAAGGTGGTACAGCTTCTTAAATGGACATGAATGTTGCCAGCTTATACACATATTTTCATTTTTTTATTATCAAATTTATTGACATGGAAAATTTTCTTGATAAGAGTCAGAAATTTCGATAACAATAAATTTTCAATTTATTGCCCAGCCCTATTACAAGTAGATCCTGGTACGTACTGATTTTTAGCATTAGCGATAGCATTATTATCATGAGCTAATGAATTAAAATGGCACAACTCACTACCAAGCAAAGACGATGGTTAAAGCTCCTCTGGATCACTAACAGGTTAACCAACCTAATATAAAATAGCTGTAGGCTTCCAGGCTTGCAAAAGGCTTTAGTTTGGTTTGCAGTGTAATATGAGGAAGGCAGCACAAGGTAGTTTGTTGCAGATCGCTTCAGCGCTGGGTAAATCCTCCACAGTGTATGAAAAGTGTAACTTTAAAAACTAAATGGGTCATAACCTAAAAAAAGATGTATTTTTTGGCGATATCGCATCTGTGCCAGCTCATTTAAAGCCTTAGTAGAATCGCTTTCATCCATCGCGCCGTGTTGGATCTCTGTTTTGTTGCAGAGCAAAACACTTCCTGTCCCCCATTTAAGTTTCATGTGGCTACAGACGCCACGTGAGTGAAACCCAGCAATAGGCACCCCTTTTCCCAAAACCTACCCAGGGCGTGGAGACCCCAACTCATCTAGCCAGGGCCGACAGTTTCAGCATCAAAGAACTCCACGAAGGCAGAGGTCATCAACTCAACCCCACCCCTGCATTTGATTTTCCAGACCCCGTTATGCATCAGACACCCAGATAAAGTTAGATCCTCCCTCTCCCAGAGATCCCCCTCTCGCGTGACAGAATAGAAGTGTCCCTGCCAGTTCAGGGGGTACCAAGGTCCACCCGAGGCACAGCCCCCATATCCCAAGCCACCTGGCCCTTCCCCAGACCCACCCAGGGGCAATATGGCTGTCAAGCAGCGACCTGTGGCCGCCATCAAAGACCTTTCAAGGCCCCACACAAGGCCGCAAGTCGGACACCCCACAAGGTCACCCAAGCACCACCAGGACGAGGCAGCAGCCCCCAGCACCAGACCCCCCAGTGAAACCACTCCTTTATGATTTTACTCAAGTAGATACAAATAAACACCTCTCATTAGCATCTTTAGGTGATGTCATCTCTAGACTCCTCACTGTTAAATGTCCAGCAGCTTTTATGTGGTCAGGTTTACAGAAAGCGTTCTGGTTCTGTTGGATCCCCATACATTTGAAGTGAGTGGACGGAAGTCGAGATGGGCTGCCACCCTCAAGACGAAGTTCACGATGAAACTAAAAGACTCAATCACACATGAAGTAACCTTTTATTGAAGAAAACAAGAAGTATAAATTACACAAAGAAGTTAAGTTTGAGGGTTGTTTTATGTTACAGTTCTTATCCACAGTTGCCAGTTCAGTTTTTCTCCTTTTATTCTGGTTTCCACCCCAGAAGGTCTGAGATCTTGACTATCACATGTTGACTTTCATCAGATAATGATCCAGCTCATCACTGATTGGCCACAGCTGGCTCCTCCTCCTGATCCTCCATTGGCTGGCTGCTGAAACCACTGTCAACTGTAGCGTCTGATTGGACAGAAAACATAAACCAGATGAGTTTTTTCATAATTGCTTATTTTTAAATGAATCCTGAAATGCAGGCAGCTCTGACCTAGACAGGAAGAAACAGAACAAACTACCGTATTTTCCGGACTATAAGCCGCTACTTTTTTCCCACGTTTTGAACCATGCGGCTTATAATGAGGTGCGGCTTTACTGAAGATTTTCCTTCACCTGCCAGGGGGCGCTTTAGCAGAAAGTGAAACAGGTGGAAGTCAAAAGTGGAAATCGAAGAAAGTGCTCATTTTAAAACTCTAGGACATCTCCTCACTGGATTCAGTTGAGGAGATGTGTGAAAGGAGGATGCTGGGGAAGATGACCACCATCTTAAAAACCCTCCCACCCACTGCATTCCACTGTGGAGACCATGGACAGCTCCTTCAGAAGCAGACTGAGACGTCCCAGATGAAGAACAGAACGCTACTGTAGGTCATTCACCCCCTCGGCAGTAAGAGTGTATAACTCCTCAGTTTAACTGGTACAGGCGTTATCCTAGTACACAATACCACCAATACAATATTCAGTATGTGCTCAGTACTTATGTTGTTTATGTTTATGTGCTTAGCAGACGCTTTTTCCCAAAGCGACTTACAATTTTTTTTTTTTTTTTTTACCTATAGGGCATGTTGTGATCTGTGGGGGAAACCGGAGTACCCGGAGAAAACCCACGCATGCATGGGGAGAACACGCAACTCCACGCAGAAAGGCGAGTTTTGAACCTGCAACCTTCGTGCTGCGAGGCAACAGTGCTAACCACTGCGCCACCATGCAGCCCTGGTACTTGTTCAGTACCAGATTTACATAGTATGTCTGTGTCCCTTACAGTATGCTGCAGTTCTAGAACCCAAGTTCTTCATTTTTTTATCTGCGTTTTTTTGTGGTTGAACCTCAAACTGTAAAACTTCCCCAGCAAAGCAAATCTCATGAGTCCTGTATTCACACTGTACATCTGGTAGCAACAGGTCAAACCTAACAATATGCTAAAAATAGCCATTTTTACAAAGCACGCCAGACTTTTTTTGTGTTGTTATTGATGTCTGTCGTCCTACGGGAGTGCTGTAGGACACACAGGGATTTATGTGGGTTGGATGAGGAAGATGAAAGGAAGTGTGAGGAACCCAGAGGTTCTGCTCCCTGATAACCTGGAGATCTCCTGCTGCAGGCCCCAAGTCCTGCAACCCAGTCGCACACCACCAGAGTCCAGCAGAGAGTGTTGTGGAGCAGCTGCATCCAATTACTCATAAGCCGCTCCTGGAGCCTTTTTAAGCCTCCCAACTTCATCATTCAGGGAGACACAGCTACAGAGGAGACTCAGTGTTAAAACTGTGATCTCTCAGAGACTCTGTATCTAGTTACTGTGATCTCCATTCATAGGTTTTGGCTTGCTGTCAGTGTCCTAGAGTTTTTGATATAGATATTGGTTGGCTGGTAGTATCCCTGAGTTAATAGTGTTTGATATAGTTAAATGATATAGATGAATTGTGCTTTTTGCCTCCTGTTATTGTTTAATCTCCCAATCCTCAGTTTAGCTTGACTTTGTTTTGTTTTGGAGGATTTTTAGTTAAGGAGATTTCTAGCTTCTGTTTTGTAGGTTGTTGTAGTGTTGGTTATGGTTTAGGTTTATTCTTTGTTTCTTTAGTGGTCAGTTTAGTTTAAAATAGGCGTGTTTTCCCTTCTTGGACTCCTCTCTCTGGTCAACGCCAGAAAGAGCGCTTTAAGTTGTTGTTGGTTTGCTGCTCCCTGTTTTAAGCAGAGGGAGTTTATTTAGTTTGTTTGTTAAATACCTCCTATCCCACTTTTGTAAATAAAACTTTTGAAAAACAACCATTTAATTTAAATCCTTCCATTCACTTATTTCCCATCACAAACAGACACCATCCATCATTGTCCATTCCTTTTTATTGTACATTATTTTATTTTACTCCGTGTTCTCCCCTCACCACTCCTGGACGCCAGAGGGGACGTAACAGGAAGAAAGACAATTATTCAATGTTTTGTGATCAGTTTAATTTATCAAACATGCTTTCTTGATAACCCTTGTCATTGTGTGTGTAAAAAAAGTGCAGAGATAAAAATGAATGATGCGTGTTAATAGGGAAATAGCTGTCAAGCCATGTTGACGCATATGCCGTGAGCGGTTCTGGTACGTTTTGGGTTGCAGCTGCTCGAAGCGCCACCACAGTGCAATGCACTCACAAGGGACGAGCAAATCATGATGCAAGCTCACGACTGCTAATCGGTAGCTGGTCACGTGGTGTTAATCGCCTCTCGTAACCCCCTGTATACTACAAGACGCACAGCGCAAAACTCACCTCGATCTTGTGGATTCTCACTCGAGAGGAAAATCTGCTCAAAAAAGTTAAAAAGTCATACGGTGTATGTCTGGCTTAAGTGTTGGTACTGCTAGAACTGTATTTATCCACTGTAAACTCTAAATCTGACAAACAGCAACACTTTGACAAGATTTTCTTAAAATTTGGCCTTTTGGGTTTTTATGGAACCAGGTTGAACTTTTCTGTCTGGCCTCCAAAAAGGCTGTGAAGCAACTGCAGCTCATTCAGAACACAGCTGCTGGAGTCTAAACAAGGACCAAGAGAACCGAGCACATCACTCCCAGTGTTTGTCCACATGTCCAAACATTTGACTTTTTTTTGTTGGACGTTTTCAGACGCTTCTCTTCTCTTAACTTGTAAAAATGATAAAAAATACTTCCCACAAATTGCAGAATCTTGTCCCTGCTGCTCCTTTTTGATCTATCTGCACCAGAAGCTGCAGTACAAATGCCATCGTCATCGTCTTCCTCCGCTTATCCGGGTCCGGGTCGCGGGGGCAGCATCCCAACTAGGGTGCTCCAGACCGTCCTCTCCCCAGCCACCTCCACCAGTTCCTCCGGCAGGACCCCAAGGCGTTCCCGGACCAGATTGGAGATTTAACTTCTCCAACGTGTCCTGGGTTGACCAGGGGGTCTCCTGCCGGCAGGACATGCCTGAAACACCTCCCTAGGGAGGCGTCCTGACGAGATGCCCAAACCACCTCAACTGACTCCTTTCAATCCGGAGGAGCAGCGGTTCTACTCCGAGTCCCTCCTGAATGTCCGAGCTCCTCACCCTATCTCTGAGGCTGAGCCCGGCCACCCTACGGAGGAAACTCATTTCGGCCGCTTGTATCCGCGATCTCGTTCTTTCGGTCATTACCCAAAGCTCATGACCATAGGTGAGGATTGGGGCGTAGATCGACCGGTAAATCGAGAGCCTGGCTTTATGGCTCAGCTCCTTCTTCACCATGACAGATTGGCTCAGCGTCCGCATCACTGCAGATGCCGAACAATCTGCCTGTCGATCTCCCGATCCCTCCTACCCTCACCCATGAGCAAGACCCAGAGATACTTAAACTCCTCCACTTGAGGTAGGACCTCTCTCTCGACCCGGAGTTGGCAAGTCACCCTTTCCCGGTCGAGAACCATTGTCTCAGATTTGGAGGTGCTGATCTTCATCCCAGCCGCTTCAAACTCGACCGTGAACCTACCCAACAAGAACTGAAGGTCAGAGCTGGGACCACATCATCCGCAAAAAGCAGAGACGAGATTCTCCTGCCACCAAACTCGACACACTCCACACCACGGCTGCACCTAGAAATTCTGTCCATGAAGGTTACGAACGGAACCGGTGACAAAGGGCAACCCTGGCGGAGTCCAACCCTCACCGGGAACAGGTCCAACTTACTACCAGCTATGCGGACCAAACTCACACTCCTCTGGTTAAGGGACTGAATGGCCCTTAACAAAAGGCCACCCACCCCATACTCCTGGAGCGTCCCCCACAGGGTGCCCCTGGGGACACGGTCATAAGCCTTCTCCAAATCCACAAAACACATGTGGATTGGTTGGGCAAACTCCCATGCCCCCTCCATCGCCCTTGCAAGGGTATTGAGCTGGTCAACAGTTCCACGGCCAGGACGAAAACCACATTGCTCCTCTTCAATCTGAGATTTGACTATCGATCAGACCCTCCTCTCCAGTACCTTGGAGTAGACCTTTCCAGGGAGGCTGAGGAGTGTGATCCCCCTATAGTTGGAACACACCCTCCGGTCACCCTTTTTAAAGATGGGGACCACCACCCCGGTCTGTCACTCCACAGGAACTGCCCCCGATGACCATGCAGTGTTGCAGAGATGAGTCAACCACGACAACCCTACCACATCCATAGCCTTGAGATACCCAGGTTGAATCTCATCCACCCCCGGGGCTCCGCCGCTGTGTAGTTGTTTGATTACCTCAGCAACTTCTGCCCCAGAAATTGGACAGTCCATCCCCAGGTCTCCCGGCTCTGTCCTCAAAATGCGCGTAGGTTGGATTGAGGAGCTCCTCAAAGTATTCCTTCCACCGTCCGACTATAGCCCCAGTTGACATCAGCAGCTCCCCATCCCCACTGTAAACAGTGTGAGCGAGTTGCTGCTTCCCTCTCCTGAGGCGCCGGACAGTTTGCCAGAACCTCCTTGGCACTGATCGATAGTCTTTCTCCATGGCCTCATCAAACTCCTCCCACGCCCGAGATTTTGCCTCGGCAACTGCCACTGCTGCACCCTGCTTGGCTATCCGGTACCCGTCTGCTGCCTCCGGAGACCCACAGACCAGCCACGCCATGTAGGCCTCCTTCTTCAGCCTGACGGCTCCCCGAACCTCTGGTGTCCACCAGTGGGTACGGGGGTTGTCACCACGACTGGCACCGGCCACCTTGCGACCACAGCTAGCAACTCAACAATCACAGAGTGGAACAAGGCCCACTCGGAGTAGATGTCCCCCACTGCTCACGGGATGCAGTCAAAGCTCTGCCGGAGGTGGGAGATGAAGACCGTCTTGACAGGTTCTTCTGCCAAGCATTCCCAGCAGACCCTCACTATGTGTTTGGGTCTGCCAGATCTACGCAGCATCTTCCCCTGCCATCTGATCCAACTCACCACCAGGTGTTCGTTATGGCCAAACTGCGGCTTGCACAGATGTCCAATAACGAAACACCACTCGAGTTCAGATCAGGCGAGCCGTTCCTCCCAATCACACCCCTCCAGGTCATGCGGTCATTGTCCACGTGAGCATTGAAGTCCCGCAGCAGGACAATGGAGTCCCCTTGATGGAGCACTATCTAGCACTCGTCCCAGGGACTCCAAAAAGGGTGGGTAATCTGAACTGAAATGGGAAATTAAATATAAAGTGATGGCAAGTATTCACCCTTTTAGACAGTATCTCTCATTTCCTTAGGACTTCTCTCAATAAAATGCACATCCTATATTGTAATCAACAGTGTTGGGCATCTTACGTTAAAAAAGTAATTATTTATAATTACAAATGACTTTTTCCCAAAAGTAATAGAGTTAGTAACTCAGTTAACACATTGTGAAGGTAATTAGCTACCTAGCAAAGTCCCAGTGACATTACTTGTATGTTCTATAATGCAGTCATGTTCGATAATATCTTTTACGTCAAAGATGTTTATAACTGTATGATTCTTACTACCTAGGATGAACATGGCAGATATCTGAAATGTTCATTCAGTAAGAAGGTTCTCGTGGATGTCTGGAATGCTAATTTCAACCAGGAACAATAGAATTATAGATATCAGCAACACCTATACAGTCTGCCTAATACATTTTTAAAAGGCCACCGTAGGTTTTCAGGGATTCTGAGATTTATCAAACCTAATTCCTACTAGTGCTGTTGTTCTTATGGAAACCTTAATTATAATTTCTATAGTAACAACATAGCTGTCGATGTCTTCGTCTGCAGGTTTGACTAAGACGAATACAATTAGTACTAGGATACATTAAATAATTGCTATATAAAAAAATAAATACAAAATTTGGTAGCCCGTTCTGTTTTCACTCATCTCCTCACCTTTCTGAAGCGCTGTTTATTTCCTTTTTTCCTCTACAGGTCCATCACCTTCCTGTAGTAATTGTCCCAGGCATTTGGCATGTGCCACCCCTACCCTCCTTTCATACTGATTGTAGGTAAGTGTGTGCAATGCAGCGCCATCAGACTGGAGGTGTACATGAGTGTGTATGCTTATTTTTGCCATTTGTTACTAGCTTGGGTTAAGGTGGGGAGAGTGTGTCACTCACTTCGGCTCCGCTGAGAAGGAGCCAGCACTGATCAACTCTAAGAGCAGTTTCTTTCACAACTGACACATCGCTAGTGTGTCTGTCAGAAAGCCCGACAGTGCTGGCAGCCTTCATTCAACCACATCGTAGCAATGCACCACTTTCCATGCCCAGTAACGGTAACAGCGTTGCTAAGATGGGAAAAGCAATTAATTATATTACCCCATTACCTAAAAAATAACTCAGTTACTTCCAACAATTACTTTTGATCCAGTCTCTTTAGCTGAGTTGGGAGGGCTAGTCGCTCATCAAAAGTCTGCTGGCTCGCCTTCTCCACACTGGGTCCATTTATTTTAATCATCATAAATGGTAGCTTGCACTCGGGTTCTGTTCCATCTTTAATGAAAGATGCAGTAGTCATACCGATACTAAAGAAGTCAGGTTCTGACATGTCTGTTCTGGCAAATTATCGGCCCATCTCCAAACTTCCTTTCATTTCCAAACTGTTGGAATAGGTTGTCTATCAGCAGCTGGTGTCTTTATTGGATGATTCCAATATACTTGAGATTTTCCTATCTGGTTTTAGGGCTGGACACAGCACACGGGCTGCACTGTTGATGGTTTAAATGGCGTCTTTATAGCCATGGACCAGGGAGCAGCTGTGGTTCTGTTGTTATTGGACCTAACAGCAGCCTTTGACATGGTTAACCATGAGATTCTGCTGGATCGCCTGGAGTGATGGGTGGGGATCACAGGGTCTGCCCTTCAGTAGCTGCGCTCTTATCCTTTGGGTAGGAGGTTCTGTGTCACCTTGGGAAGACTTATGATGAGGAGTACCTCAGGGTTCTGTCTTGGGGCCACTCCTATTTTCTCATTTACTTCCGCTGAGGGCTACCCTGTGTAAAGATGGTGTTAAGTTTCATCTGTATGCAGATGATTGCCAGATCTATGTTCCTGTTTGTCCAGGAGAGAGGAGCTCCATTGTTAATCTCCTGGCTTGTCTAAAGGATGTTGTCATGGCTAGCAGCTAATCACCTTCACGCGAATGATACAAAGACTGAGCTTATTACATTTCTCCCTAGTGAGTTCTGCCTCTGATCTAGTTGCTCTCTCACCCTACCAGAAGTCAGTTGTCACCAGCCTGGGGGTGCAGGACTCAAACTGGAGTCTCACATCAATGTGATTGTAAGAGCCTGCTTCTTTAACCTGCAACAGGTGGAAAAAATCAAGCCCATGCTGTCCCGAGCACATCTGGAGTCATCGCTCCACACCTTTGCTTTTTCTAGGCTCGACTATTGTAATGCTCTATATGTTGAGTTGAGCCAGGCAGTAATGAATTGTTTCCAGTTGGTTCAGAACTCAGCAGCCAGGTTTCTGACAGGGACAAGGAAAACAAGCACATATTACTCCTGTGCTGGCATTGTTACACTGGCTTCCAGTGGTCTTTCGGGCAAAATTTAAGGTCCTTTGCTTTGTCTTAAATATCCAAAAAGTCTCCTTCTGATTTAGCTGTCTCAACTAGAGACAGAGTGTTAGAGACAGCTAAATCAGAAGGAGACTTTTTGGATATTTAAACTGCAGGCTACTAAACATCCAGGCATTAATGATGACATAGACTTAAGAGTTTTTGTTTGGTTTAGTCTGTTTGAAGTTTTGGCATTATTCTTATCCCTTTTGCTCTTGATATTATAATTTTACTTCTATTGGGTGCATTTTAACCATTTGTATATAATGTATGATATTTGGTGTATTTTATTTACTATGTCCGTTTCTTTCTATTTAGTAAGGACGATACCTGCTGGTGATTGTTGACACTTGTCACCTGTCTAACACATCTGCTATGTGGAGCTTTCTGATTGGTGCTTGTATAGGTTAAGAACTTCTCCTTACTGCTGAGAACCATTGACTCCTTGACGAAGGCTACACTTGCCGAAACGCGTTTGGAGTTTGGGGCTGGAGGCTAGGAGGGTGTGCTGGCCATCATGTTGGGGTCTGGGGTGGTGGGATGCTTTGCTCAGCGTTGGGCGGGGGAGCCTGCTCATCAGCACCCCAGCAGAAAGGGGCAAACTCTGGGAACCGATGATGGTTGGAACCATTGTGCAGCAGTACCAGGATCAGAGTGAATAGGGTGTATATGGGGAGCGTGAGTGGGTTTCTAGCGTTCATTTTTGTAAATCTTAGGTTGATGTGGAATGTGGTGCCTTGGTCTGCCTGAGTGTTCGTGGCTCCCAGGTAAGGGGGTTTCAGATTTTTGGAGTCTGCCTGATTGATCCTGGTGGCTGCCTGGTGGGATCTGAGTCCCCGAGCTCTGTTGGGTCCCCGGCGGGGCTGGTCGCCCCTGGGTCCCGGGTCGCTGGGTTCCGGGCTCGGCCGGCTTGGGGGTGGGAGGTTGTGGGCGGGCCTATGGGCTTGCCACTGATATCTCCTGGGACTCTGCTGGCTGCTGGTTGTGACCCCCTGGGGCAATCCTCTGCGCCTCTTGAGAGGGGGCAGGGGCTTTTCTAGTTACAGTCTCCCCGGGGTCCCTGTGCTCTGGGACAGCTCCTGGAACTCTGGGACTTGGCGTTCCCTCCATCTCCTACACATCTCTGGGTGCAGATCTGTGACCCCTCACGCTCTCTATTGGACGCTCCTATAGAGAAACCTTACATATATAAGTGCGTGTACATACACAGGTGCTCACATAAGTATGGATTGGGCACATTCAACACATGTCTTAAGGCTGTGGTTGGCACTACATGCACTGTGATTCATTATCGTGTGATTGTTCAGTAAAACAATGTTGATTTTATATTTCCTCATCAAGTTGATGCAGTGATAGCTTGCTCCTGTTGTATTGTGGTGTGTTGTTTTTCTCTATCTGCAAGTCTAGAAGCAGACTCTTGTTCATCATTGATTGTTTATTTTTGGGGACCCCCCTCCACCTCTGTCTCCGTGTCTGGTCAGAATTACAAAGGATTAAAAAAAAACAATAACAATAACGTTTTAAGTATCAGGCATGACATTAAAGCAGAAGCTTTGATGCTCCACCTGAGAGTAAATCTGTAAGGCTCGTCACCGACATTCAGACATTAATTCTGTTTGCTTCACAGCCAGTAAGGACACAGGAAAAATAAATAAATAAATTAACAAATTTTAAAAAAGAAACGCATTTGGAGTTTTAAAAAGGCCATATGTGACCTAGCCAATAAAATAAAGGCTTTTTAACTTTTTCTATTTGAGAGTGCCTTGGAGTGTCTCTTGTTTTTTCGACTGTATCTTCCCATACAAAGAGCACCTCAAACCAACTTATGTTGAGTCCAGGAAGTGCTCCTTTATAAAAGTTCTTTATAATCCAGGTGGTGAGACAATGTTCTACTACATATTGAAACTGTTGCATTGGAAGCCCCTGTCAATTTTTTTTCAGGAACTTCTTAGTTTTAATTTTATGGCCCTGTTGTCTGACTCATGAAGCTAAGAGCTGCTTACTAGAGCACCCCCTAGTGGCCCATTGAAATTGAATTGAAACTGGTTAATCTGACAGGTAGGCCCAAAATGTTTTGTTTTGTTCTGGACCGTTAGTGTTGTTGGAAAAGAACAGCCTGACAGGAGTTACCTGTGTTGTGTTTGTCATCTTGTAGCTGGGTGCTCCTCAGCAGTCGGACTCCTTCTGTCAGACCCAAAGACTTAAGAGCTTCCATCAAAACCTCAACAGGACCTCCACCCACCTGAAAACACACACACGCACGCACGCACACACACACACACACACACACACACGCACGCACGCACGCACACACACACACACACACAAACACACACACACACACACACACACACACACACAGAAGTTATATAAGTAGACACATTGTTTGACGGAGGCGTGTTTGAATGCTACGTTCTCACTGATGCGTCGTCTTATTTTGTGTTTTTTATTTAAGCGCTTGTCATGACACTACACCTGCTGGCCCAGTCAACAGATTACCTGTCTTGTGTGGAACTGCTATTTGTGATTAGCACCCGTTGGCCAAAGGAGTGAGGTACACCGAAAATAGTGAATTATATTTTCCTTTACTTAAATTATGGTGTTGAGTGGTGTTTTATGTATATTTCCTTTTATGTATTTCCTTTTCACTTCTAGGAATCTTGCCGCGGCGTTTTGCACAAGCTGCAGACGTGCTACTGTACTCTGTCTCACACCAGATCATGTTTCATCAGAGTTCATTCATTGTCTCATTTAACATCACTGAGTCACCATTTATAATCATTTACCTTTCATCATCATTACTCTAGTAATAAATAGATTTTTATAAACTTTATTTTTGTCTCTGAGTCTAATTAATATAAAGTGTTATTTCCCTGGATTAACCAAAGTACCTAGTTTCATCAGCAATCCAATATTAAAGGTTCAATAATATTGATGATCCATATTTTTATGGAATATTACATTTTATTGGATACCTTTGTATTATATTGACTATTTATGAAAAAGTAACCAATAGATCAGGTATTACCTTATAATGCTGCAGCAGCTGTTGGCATGGAGTCGGGCTGTCCTGGTACAGATGGGTCAACGTCATCATTCCCAGTTTCTCAGCCAGATTCATCCAAGAAACATCTCCTACACTCAGAACCTCCACCAGCCGGGACAAAGTGTCCTCGTCCAGCGCTGAATGCTCAAAATCTGGAACTTAGGAATGAAGGGGGTCACACCACCAGACATGCAAGGGTCACAGATACCCGCCGGAATCAGAGAGACACGCCGGGGAGAGAAAGACACGCTAGGTGAGAGAGACATGCCGGGATCAGAGAGACATGCTGGGAGCAGAAAGACACGCCGAGAGAAGAAAGACACGCCGGGATCAGAGAGACACACCAGGGGGGGAAAAAACGTGTCGGGAGCAGAGAGACACGTCAGGAGCAGAGAGACACGCCGGGGGAGAAAGACACGCCAGGAGCAGAGAGACACGCCATGGTCAGTGATACATGTCGGGGTAAGAGGGACACGCCGGGGGGAGAAAGACATGCTGGGGGGAGAGAGACACGTCAGGAGCAGAGAGACACGCCGGGAGCAGAGAGACACCCCGGGATCAGACAGACACGTGGGGAGCAGAGAGACACCCCGGGAGCAGAGAGACACCCCGGGAGCAGAGAGACACCCCGGGATCAGAGAGACACGTGGGGAGCAGAGAGACACACCGGATCAGAGACACACCAGGATCAGAAAGACACGCCAGGCTCAGAGAGACACGCGGGGAGCAGAAAGACAGAACAAGCTCAAAGAGACACGTGGGGAGCAAAGAGACACGCGGGGAGCAGAGAGACATGCTGGGATCAGAGAGACACGGGGAGGGCAGAGAGACACGCTGGGAGCAGAGAGACACGCTGGGAGCAGAGAGACACGCCAGGGGGAAAAAACATGCCGAGAGAAGAGAGATGAGCCCGGAGCACAGAGACATGCCAGGGGCAGAGATACGCCGGGGGAGAAAGACACAGTGAGAGCAACGAGACATGTTGGGAGCAGAAAGACATGCCGGGATCAGAGAGACACCCGGAGAGCAGAGAGACAAGCCAGGGGGAGAAAGACACGGCAGAGAGACACGCTGGGGGGGGGGGGGGGGGGGGGAGACATGCCAGGAGCAGAGAGACACACCATGGTCAGTGATACACGTCACGGTAAGAGGGACACGCTGGAGGGAGAAAGACACGCCGGGAAGAGAGAGACACACTGGGATCAGAGAGACACGCGGAGAGCAGAGAGACACGCCAGGGAGAAATAAACATGCCGAGAGCAGAGAGACATGCCGGGATCAGAGAGACACGCGGAGAGCAGAGAGACACGCCAGGGAGAAATAAACATGCCGAGAGCAGAGAGATAAGCCCGGAACAGAGAGATACGTCGGGAGAGAAAGACACGGAGAGAGCAGAGAGACACATTGGGAGCAGAAAGACATGCCGGGATCAGAGAGACACGCGGAGAGCAGAGAGACACGCGGAGAGCAGAGAGACACGCCAGGGAGAAATAAACATGCCGAGAGCAGAGAAACACGCCGGGGTAAGAGAGACAGGCCAGGGAGAAAAAACATGCCGAGAACAGAGAGACAAGCCCGGAGCAGAGAGATACGCTGGGGGAGAAAGACACGGCGAGAGCAGAGAGACACGTCGGAAGCAAAGAGACACGCTGGAAGCAGAGAATCACGCCGGGGGAAGAAAGACACGGCCAGAGCAGAGAGACAGACAAGCCGGAAGCAGAGAGACACATTGGGGAGGGGGGGGGGGGGGGGGGGCAGGCCTGGAGCAGAGAGACACACCGTGGTCAGTGATACACATCAGGGTAAGAGGGACACGCCGAGGGGGGAGAAAGACACGCCAGGCTCAGAGAGACACACGGGATGCAGAGAGACACACGGGATGCAGAGAGACACACGGGATGCAGAGAAACACGCCGGGATCAGAGAGACATGCCAGGAGCAGTGAGACACGTTGGAAGCAGAGAGACACACCATGGTCAGTGAGACACGTCAGGGTAAGAGGGATTCCCCGGGGGGGAGAAAGACACGCGGGGAGCAGAGAGACAAGCTGGCGTCAGAGAGACATACGTGTCAGAGCTCAACAAACCTTCACTGCTGCTCGGTCTGATCTTCTTGGCACTGCGATGACTGGACCTTGGACTCTGACGGTTAATCAAAACATTCCGCACCTGACAGGATAAGACAAGCAGACAGGAGACACTTAACACCAACTAATAATGGAACACTGTTGGATATGTGGAGAACTTGCATTGGTTTTGCTCTAGGCTATAATTTATGTTAATACCTTCTGACATGTAGCGAGATCTAGAGGTGTGTGTCCTCCTGAAGACCTCTTCCGAGATTTGATTGGCTGTGCGGCAGCAACTCGCTCTGAAAGCCCCTCACTCATTGGTTCTGTTTCCTCCTCATCTGAGGAGGAGCTGAAGAAGAGCGGTTCATCGTTCTCCATGGTCTTATCAGCACCTGTAAAAGCACTTCCTGTTTAACACCTGTTGTGCGACTTCTTAGGAGTAAAGTTTATTATCCTACATCTTCAGACCTACGGTCCCAAACCTCTAAGAGATAAATTAACATATCAGCAAAAAGACAAACAATAGATTTCAACTCAATAATTAACGCATTAAATAAACATTATATTAAATTATTGTAATATAAGATAATTAACTAATTTTCATCTAATCCAAATGTGACGACGTGTGTCTCACCTGCTGCAATGAGCATAGCGCAGAACGTTGGCGAACCCAGGCTGGAAGCCAGGTGTAGTGCGGTGTTTCCACCAAAGGTGCAGGTGTTAACGTCAGCCTTCAGCTGCAGAAGAAAAATGTGATATTAGTCTAACCCAGGTGAGAACAGGCCCTGCCTAAATGCCGCTGTGACTGTTTATTACCTCTGTTATGAGTGTGCAGGCAACCTTGAAGAGGTTTTCTCTGACAGCCAGGTGCAGCGCCGTATGTCCACTCTTCAGCTCCTGGGCATTGATTTTGGCCCCGCCTTCCACTAGCAGTCGGAGGCAGCTCTCACCATCCCTCTTCACAGCTAGGTGGAGTGGCTGAAGACCTAAGGGACATAAACACAGCACTAAGCTCACATTTAACCCTCATCTCAAAGAAACTGCGCCCCCTCCTTACCGTGGTAATCCGTTGTATTGATCAGGTGTGTGTGGCTTTCTCCAAGGTGAGTCAGCAGGAGACGGAGAATGTCTGTGTCTCCACCCAAAGCTGCCAGGTGTAATGGGGTGCGGCCGTCTTTGTCCACGAGGCTAGGGTCGGCCCCTGCCCTCAACAAAAGCTCTGTCACCTTTGGCTGACGTGTGATCACCGCCAGATGGAGAGGAGACTGAGGGAAGAGACATCACATAATCCCAAGTGTACCTGCTGCAGCTGTGTAGTTGTGTACCTGCTGCAGGTGTCTGGTTGTGTACCTGCTGCAGGTGTCTGGTTGTGTACCTGCTGCAGGTGTCTGGTTGTGTACCTGCTGCAGGTGTCTGGTTGTGTACCTGCTGCAGCTGTGTAGTTGTGTACCTGCTGCAGGTGTCTGGTTGTGTACCTTCTGCAGGTGTCTGGTTGTGTACCTGCTGCAGCTGTGTAGTTGTGTACCTGCTGCAGGTGTGTAGTTGTGTACCTGCTGCAGCTGTGTAGTTGTGTACCTGCTGCAGCTGTGTAGTTGTGTACCTGCTGCAGCTGTGTAGTTGTGTACCTGCTGCAGGTGTGTAGTTGTGTACCTGCTGCAGGTGTGTAGTTGTGTACCTGCTGCAGGTGTGTAGTTGTGTACCTGCTGCAGCTGTGTAGTTGTGTACCTGCTGCAGCTGTGTAGTTGTGTACCTGCTGCAGGTGTCTGGTTGTGTACCTGCTGCAGCTGTGTAGTTGTGTACCTGCTGCAGGTGTGTAGATGTGTACCTGCTGCAGGTGTGTAGTTGCGTACCTGCTGCAGGTGTGTAGTTGTGTACCTGCTGCAGGTGTGTAGTTGTGTACCTGCTGCAGGTGTCTGGTTGTGTACCTGCTGCAGCTGTGTAGTTGTGTACCTGCTGCAGGTGTCTGGTTGTGTACCTGCTGCAGGTGTCTGGTTGTGTACCTGCTGCAGCTGTGTAGTTGTGTACCTGCTGCAGCTGTGTAGTTGTGTAACTGCTGCAGCTGTGTAGTTGTGTACCTGCTGCAGCTGTGTAGTTGTGTACCTGCTGCAGGTGTGTAGTTGTGTACCTGCTGCAGCTGTGTAGTTGTGTACCTGCTGCAGCTGTGTAGTTGTGTACCTGCTGCAGCTGTGTAGTTGTGTAACTGCTGCAGCTGTGTAGTTGTGTAACTGCTGCAGCTGTGTAGTTGTGTAACTGCTGTAGCTGTGTAATTGTGTACCTGCTGCAGGTGTGTAGTTGTGTACCTGCTGCAGCTGTGTAGTTGTGTACCTGCTGCAGATGTGTAATTGTGTACCTGCTGCAGCTGTGTAGTTGTGTACCTGCTGCAGCTGTGTAGTTGTGTAACTGCTGCAGCTGTGTAGTTGTGTAACTGCTGCAGCTGTGTAATTGTGTACCTGCTGCAGGTGTGTAGTTGTGTACCTGCTGCAGCTGTGTAGTTGTGTAACTGCTGTAGCTGTGTAGTTGTGTACCTGCTGCAGCTGTGTAGATGTGTACCTGCTGCAGCTGTGTAGTTGTGTACCTGCTGCAGCTGTGTAGTTGTGTACCTGCTGCAGCTGTGTAGTTGTGTACCTGCTGCAGCTGTGTAGTTGTGTACCTGCTGCAGGTGTGTAGTTGTGTACCTGCTGCAGCTGTGTAGTTGTGTACCTGCTGCAGCTGTGTAGATGTGTACCTGCTGCAGCTGTGTAGTTGTGTACCTGCTGCAGCTGTGTAGTTGGGTACCTGCTGCAGCTGTGTAGTTGTGTACCTGCTGCAGGTGTGTAGTTGTGTACCTGCTGCAGCTGTGTAGTTGTGTACCTGCTGCAGGTGTGTAGTTGTGTACCTGCTGCAGGTGTGTAGTTGTGTACCTGCTGCAGCTGTGTAGTTGTGTACCTGCTGCAGCTGTGTAGTTGTGTACCTGCTGCAGCTGTGTAGTTGTGTACCTGCTGCAGCTGTGTAGTTGTGTACCTGCTGCAGCTGTGTAGTTGTGTACCTGCTGCAGGTGTGTAGTTGTGTACCTGCTGCAGCTGTGTAGTTGTGTACCTGCTGCAGCTGTGTAGATGTGTACCTGCTGCAGCTGTGTAGTTGTGTACCTGCTGCAGCTGTGTAGTTGGGTACCTGCTGCAGCTGTGTAGTTGTGTACCTGCTGCAGCTGTGTAGTTGTGTACCTGCTGCAGCTGTGTAGTTGTGTACCTGCTGCAGCTGTGTAGTTGTGTACCTGCTGCAGCTGTGTAGTTGTGTACCTGCTGCAGCTGTGTAGTTGTGTACCTGCTGCAGGTGTGTAGTTGTGTACCTGCTGCAGCTGTGTAGATGTGTACCTGCTGCAGCTGTGTAGTTGTGTACCTGCTGCAGCTGTGTAGTTGGGTACCTGCTGCAGCTGTGTAGTTGTGTACCTGCTGCAGGTGTGTAGTTGTGTACCTGCTGCAGCTGTGTAGTTGGGTACCTGCTGCAGATGTGTAGTTGTGTACCTGCTGCAGGTGTGTAGTTGTGTACCTGCTGCAGGTGGTTTGCTGTATTCAGAACACGATTCTGCTGGGTGCTCAGCAGGGTTTGGATCAGCTGCTGGATGACGGTGGTCTGCTGGTGGATGATGGCGAGGTGTAACGGACTGAAGGAAACAAAGCAGGTAAACTTGTTTTAATTCCAACAAAACCTAATCAGGATCTAGAGATAGGTGGACGCACGTGTCTCCATTGGTGTCCTGGATGCCACACAGGTGTCTCTGCAGGGCAAGAAGGACTTTGGCATCCCCAGTGCTGCAGTACTGCAGCAGGGCAGCAGCTGTCTGCCGAGCACTCTGAGACGCTCGACAGCTGAGTGTCGCCGCTGGAAACAGCATCAAAAGTAAATATAAAACATTCACAAGATACAAACATTTGTTTGACATCTCACCGATTTGAAGCAGCTGCTGCTGCAGGGGCAAACTCATCTGCCCATCACTTCGCTGTTGGGAGACTTCTGTCTGAGGGGTGGAGCCTGACATCTGAGCTCCTCCCCCCGAGTTAAAACCCATGAAGCTTTCTGCATAAAAAGGTCCGGCTCCTCCACCCGAACCTCCGTTTGTCTGCTGATAGAACTGGAAACCTGCCGAGACACGAGCGGCTGCTGATCAGCAAAAACTACTCTGATTAGGTGCGTTTCTAGAGTCGGAGCTGCAGGGGAATTAATCAGAAGATATGAAGCCTACGTCCTCTAAGCTGTTGTGTCTCCATTCAAATCCACAACTTTGCACAGACGTCAGCGTACCACCACTGCATCGGCAGTGAGTGATGTCACTGATCAGCGCCAAAAAGCGTCCACAGTAAAGCTAATTACATTAAAAGTTTCATTCTGTTGAAGTACGTCATCGTTTAATCCATCCGGGGGACGAGTGCAGCTGCATCATGTAAAATGTGGCATTCAATGACCGGAAGAAGCTGTTTTTCACAGTGCTCTGCGAGGCAACACAGCCCACTGAGTTATGGGGGGATTCCGCCGTGATTTTCTGCTTCACCAGTAACTTTTCTAATTTTTACTAATGCTGGTCGTTTGGATGGCGTCTGCTGATGTCATTTCTACTGAGTTTCAACCAATCAGCATGAGTTACCCAAAGGTTCCACTCAGCTACTCCACCGGGCCGTTCCGAGTAAATATCATTGCTCAGGTACTCAGAAAGTTCCTGAAAACGGCCCGGCAAACAGCGTGGTGAAGTGGACACACGCATGCCAGTGTTCCCATCATATCTCCATCATGTTTCCATATACATGTCCAGGTCCTGCCCACCTGCCTTCTGAGGTTTGTGGTTAAACACCACTACAGTGGTCCCTCGTTTATCGCGGTAGATGCGTTCCAGACCTGGCCGCAATAGGTGAAAATCCGTGAAGTAGGGACACCATATTTACAGTATTTATTTAACAGGTATTCAGTATTCAGACTTTTAAAACCCTCCCTTTACATAGTACTGTATTTTTACTTGATTTTTTTATAGTTTTATTACAAAAAGTGCATTTTATGATGAAATTGATGAAAAAAAAAAAACAGGAATTTCTTGATATTTCGCATAGAAAAATAACGCGAATCGGCGAATTTCCCTTGAATAAGGCTCCAAAGAAAAAATCTGCGAAGTCGTGAATCCGCGATAAATGAACCGCGAAGTAGCAAGGGATCACTGTATTACTGATACAATCGAATGATCAATACCTCCTCCTGTTCCTCCTGCAGCTCCTCCAAAGCCCCCTGCTCCTCCGCCTCTTCCTCCTGCCTCTCCTCCTCCTCTCCAGGATTCATAGTGAGGCAGCAGCTTCTGCTTCTTCCTTAGCACCTCCTCTTTATCTGAAACAGAGCAGGGGAACAGATCTCTGAGGGGTTAAGCCCAGACCCACAACCTCCTCCTGCCGTGTGGCTTAGACTCACCTTGGACCTGAGGGATGTAGGTGAACGGTTTGGGATCGCTGCTGTCGCCGGCCTTCTTCCTCCTGAGTTGTAGGAAGACGGTGGCAGGCCGCTCAATCTCTGCGCTGTGATAGGCTGGTGTTTTAAACACGATGGCGTACTGAAGAGAGATGTAACTTTAGAACTACAACCAGGATGCTGCTGACATCTGAAACATCTAAACTTGTGGGAATGCTCCAGGGATTGCTGTCTAAGAGACAGAGCATTCATTCATTAACAAACATGCATGCAGAGTCTCAGGCTCCTGCTTGGTTTGCATGGGGATTCTGAATCCGAGGCTTAGTGGAGTGTCGGTGGCTGTTGACATGAAGGGATTACCCCGCCAGCGGCCACACGACTCAGACTCCATTCACTGAGTTCAGACTCTAACCTGTTTATGAACATCGGTGGGTGAGAAGTCCCCGAATGCCTCCCAGCCGCCTTCGTCGTCCTCCTCATAGAAACGGATCTCTATGTCATCTGAAGAGGAGCAAAGAGGCATGGTGGGATATTCCACATACGCAAAAAAACAATGTTGAAGAATGAACCTGCTGACCTTTCTGGACTTTGTCGCAGAGCAGAAAGATCTCGTCTCCTCCCAGAACTGAGCCGCAGGTCTTATCCATCCTGGAGATTTTCAGGTTGGAGGCGTTGGGTGACTCTGCAGGTGAAACAACCCTGAATTACCTGAGCCCGCTCAATTCAGAGTCTCACCCAAAACAAGCCCAGTTTCTTCCTGCTGAACCGCAAACTGAGACCTGAACAAACAAGTCTTTCATGCCCTAATACCAGAATGCCCGCATAGTCTCTGATCCTTTTAAAAAACCCAGGAAAGGTTCAGGTTCTGGTGCAAACTCACTGCTGTCGTAGATTGGGTTGGACACAACAGGTTTCAAAGCTCTAGTGAAGCCCCCGTTGCTGTCCTGCAGGTAGGCGGTGAACCTCAGCCGGACTATGTTCAGGTCCATGCTCTTCCCCAGCTCCTTGGCCTCTTTCATTATGGAGGTTTCTTCAGCGTCTACAGAGTAACATCATCATCATCATCATCATCATCAACAACATCAACACCATAAGGAGCAATTCTAGCCTGTTTGGTGCCCTGGGCGCACGCACGCGCACGCGCACACACACACACTAACCCACCCTACCTCACGACAAGGCTGGGGAGTTAACTTGGAGACGTCATTTACAAGTGTGTTATTCTCCGTGGTCACTGGAGCACTAAGGGCAGTAACCCCCAGACTGGAGGAGTGGCTAAAGCAGATCCCTGGAAAAACACCAGACAACTGAGTCCAGAAAAGAGCAGTTCTAGAAACAGCTAAGATACTGCAGAGCCCTCAAGCTCCCAGGCCTCTGTTAGAGGACCCAAGCTTGGAAGGATGAGAACACCCATGGAGGGTGAGACGGGAATTTTTTTTAACTGTAAGAAAAGATGGACAAAATCCCACCCATAGATTTCTGTGGGGCTAATTTGAAATCAAATGGGTGGTTCCCACTTCCCACCACTGCCATCTTGGCTGAGTAACTCAAGTATTCACTACCGCCAAACCCCAAAATGGGGAAATACGTAAAGCTGAGATCGAGGCTGTACCGGTGGGAGCTAGTGATTGACACTAATCAAACTCTGAACCAATGTAGCTACGACCTAACATGGAATTAGGAGCCAACGGATGTAGCCAACCAAAGCCAACAGAGGTTTTCGGGCACTTTTAGCCGGAAAAAAACTCTTAAGAGCTGTGGTGTTTCTACCATGCTGAAATGCACAGTATAGACCAGCAAACTGAACTTTATAGAAATAAAGCAAGACAATAAAAAATTCAGCTTGCATAGTTTTCACTCAATACAAAATTTGCTGATTTCAGAAAAGTAAATGTCAGAATGTATATCGGTATCGGCAAATATCTGTAATCGGCCATAACAGCGATATTAATATCGGACATTGGTATCGGCCCAAAATTTCTCTGATCCCTAAAAATGACCCTGACAGGGTTAATGAAAGGTCACTCAGACCTCTATCGCCCCCTGTGGCCAGAATATCAGACAACTTTAGAGTGGCAGTGGTTCCCCTACATAGACTCAGAAATTCCAGCACCACGGCTATGCTACACACCTGCTTAGACTCTATCAGAACCTGGATGGCTGGGAACTTTCTACAGCTGAATGAAGATAAGACTGAGATCCTCGTCTGTGCCCCAGACAAGCTGGTTCCCAAAGTAAGAGACTCTCTTGGTCAGCTTGCTCCTCACACCAAACTCTCCGTCAGGAATCTTGGTGTGACCTTTGACCCAGCTCTCACCCTGGATTCTCATGTCAGTTCTCTTGTTCTCTCTTCCTTCTTCCATCTCAGGAACATTGCTAAGCTGAGTCCCATTCTGTCTCGCTCTGAACTTGAGACAGTTCTCCACACCTTCATCTCCTCACACTTAGACTACTGTAACTCTCTTTTCACGTGTCTGAGCAGAGCCTCCCTGAACCGTCTACAGGTGGTTCAGAATGCCTGTGCTCTGCTTCTGACCAAGTCCTCCAAACACACCCACATCACCCCGCTTCTCCTCCAGCTTCACTGGCTGCCAGTCAACGTCAGGGTTCATTTCATGATCCTGGTTCTAGGGCCTCATTTATTACGCTTGCTTACGCACAAAACAGGGTCAGAAAACTGCGTAAGCAACTTTCCACTCAAACTTTGGGATTTATAAAAGAAAATGTAGCGGAAAAATGTGCGCAACTTTAAGTTGATTAAGGACGTGGCTTATGCACATTTTGGACATGGAGAGCACCTGCAGTGCTGCTGCTGAGAAGGAATCAATTATGAATTCCAGCAGCATTATCACTTGTACCTCCCCCCCCCCCCCCACCACCACACACACACACACACACACACACACACACACACACACAGCCTGAAGCACAGAATGCAGAATATCAGCAGGGGGGCAGAATGTGAGTGTGAGCGTCCTGTCACAGTGACCTGATTGATCATGCACCCTGGCTACTTGGCCAAGGGGGGTGTCCCTTTGGCTGACTGGTTAGCGTGCGTGACTCTCACTCGGGAGTCTGGGGATCAAATCCCAATTAGACAATTTTTTTATATCCGCCACAGATCTCTCTGAAAAACTCACAGCATTGACCGCTTCAGCAACGCTGTGCCACTCCGTGAATTTTCTCTTATTTGTTTTGCAAAAGCTCTTCCTTTCATTTCTCCACCTCACCCACAAGTACCTCAATTTCTGCTTTGGTGAAATTGTGCTTCCTTGATCTGCGGTCACCATCGTTAACGGTGAAATGCTGCAGCGAGCCGGCTTATGCATATGCATGAGATCCACACGGCACTTTGCATTGACCATTTATGGCAGAAAGTGGGCGTGTTGAGGTCGGGATGTGATCCAGAAACACCTGAGAACACTTCTAGTTAGAGTGTGATTTATAAAGCGGAGATTGCGTGCAGCTGTGTGTACGTGTTTTATAGGTCACAAACCCATCATCTTCCTCATTATCATTACCACCATCATCATCATCTTAATCATCATCGTCATCACCACCACCATCATCTTCATCATCATCACCACCACCATCATCATCATCTTCTTCATCATCATCATCATCACCACCACCACCACCATCACCACCATCATCTTCATCAACATCACCACCACCACATCATCATCTTCCTCATCATCATTACCACCATCATCATCATCTTCATCACCACCACCACCACCATCATCATCATCTTCATCATCACCACCACCACCACCACCACCATCATCTTCCTTATCATCATTACCACCATCATCATCATCTTCATCTTCATCATCATCTTCATCATCACCACCACCATCATCTTCCTTATCATCATTACCACCATCATCATCATCTTCATCATCACCACCACCACCACCACCATCATCTTCCTTATCATCATTACCACACCATCATCATCATCTTCATCTTCATCATCATCTTCATCATCACCACCACCATCATTTTCATCAACATCACCACCACCACATCATCATCTTCCTCATCATCATAACCACCATCATCTTCATCTTCATCACCACCACCACCAGCACCATCACCACCATCATCTTCATCTTCATCACCACCACCATCATCATCACCTTCATCATCACCACCACCACATCATCATCTTCATCATCATCATCACCAC
>NC_091752.1:47164165-47179165 GCF_043380555.1 Nothobranchius furzeri
CCCAAACTTCCTCAGGGGACACGTCACCGAAGCCCAGAAAGGCCCCTGCAGCCGCAGACACCTTGCGGGCCACATCGGACATGTTTGATGCCACATGCTTCACCCTCCACAATGCCTCCACTAGAAACGCCAGAAGCTGTCTCTTATCTCTCACTACCACCACCCCCTCATCCCCACCACCAGTCACCTGAGACCCAGCACAAGGCCCCAACGCTCCTCCACCCCGCCTCAGCGTAAGAAACCTTACGCTCTGCCTGAAACTTCTCCACCTCCACTGCTGTCCTATATGACACACAACCTCTATAAGTCGCCTGATGAGCCCCGCCACAATTACAACAGCGGAGCGGAAGATCACAAAGCTTGCCCTCATGGTCGCCCCCACACCTCCGATACCTCAACCCTTCCACACAGACTCCGGCCACATGACCAAAGCCCTGACATTTAAAGCACATCAAGGGAGGCGCCTCATAGGCCCTAACTGGGAAACTAAGATAGCCCAACTTGACACCAGCCAGGAGCTCCACCGCATCAAAACTAATTAACAACAGAGTGGACCCATGCCTATCAAAACCCAAACGCCTCACCGCCACTACCGCCTCACCACTCAGGGCGTCCATCACCTACACCTCAGTAACGTCATTAGAGACACCATAAACCACCCCCTTAACCAGTCCTCCTAGACCGCGATTTCGAGACTTCGACACTCACCCCCAGGAACTTCTCAAGCTCCAGGGCCCGGTGGACCTGGGTCTTCGTCCTACAGACCACCTCCAGCAACCCACCAAAACAACCATTGCGTCTGTCACATCACCAATCATCCCTCTCAGCTCCCTGAACACCGCCAACGGGTTATTGGTAGGAAAACGTGCATCCACCCGTCGCACTTATACAGACCACAAAGCCCTCCTGTGCAGTCCTCAGCTGCGGATCCACATCACTATCCGAAGCGCCATCACTGCACCCACGGTCCCGCTTTGCCACCCCCGTCACAACCGACTGAACAGCCTTACTTGCTCCCCTCCGCCCCATCCTCCACCACAACTGAGGCCGAAGCGAAGCCGGACCGCCATCTTACCGGGCCCGTACAGACCATCGGCCGATGACCCAAACTTCCCCCGAGCCTAAACTGAGCTGACAAGCCGTCAGGAAGCCTGTGTAGCAACCATCCCTGCTGTCATGACGTTTGTTTACGATTTTTTTTGGGAAAAGAAATCTCTGTGCATGTTATGATCCTGAGTGATCCTGCCTCTCTGCATTGCTGTGCCCCACCTACATGTAACTATGCTCACCTGTTACTTGTCTATTCAAGATTGTCTGTCTAATCATCTCCACCTGTGCTCTCCAGGATATAAGCTTGCTCCAGCCACTGCTCTGTGCCAGATTATCTGAAGCTCTTGCAGACCAAATCCAGCCTTGGCCAAGCCAAGCCCAGCCCAGCCCTTCTAAGTTTTTGACCCTGTTTCTGCTCCCAGGACTCCTGCCCTTGCTTGCTAATCCTCACAGACCTGGACCTCCTGGCTATGAACCCCAACCTGCTCTCTGACTCCTTTCTGCCTGCTGGACCTTGGTGCCTTCCTGATATCTGACGTTTCACGCATCTCATGGTGCGCTCGATGTAAACAAACTGGCTGCTGCTAACAGCTTATATGGATATGGAGCGATCACTGGCTGATTGTTAGCCATGGTTGGTGAACCGGGGACACGCTGGATATCAAGGAAACAATGCTGACTTTTCCACCAGCTAATCGTGGCTCATGGCTGGCGTGGTGGAGATGGACGTCACGAGCTGCTAGTTAGCCATGGCTAGAGCTGGGGAGACGCTGTGTATGCTGCACGTAAACTCCCACGGATTACCAGCAAAAGGAGACCCAAGACTAAAGGTAATGTTTGAGAAGAAGCCCTCTGTGTTGGAGCGTCTCTGTAATGCGTGGAGAACTACATCGCTGTTAGTAGTGTTGTGGAGTTAAACTACGCTGATTTAGCCACTGGCTAGCGGACGAGCGCTGGAGCGTGTTGGGAGAGACGGCAGGCTGCGGGAAGAGAGGAGACTTGAGTAAAAGTACTTTGGAACGGACACGTTGGGACCGGATCGGGAGTTCTGGTACTGACACGTTGGGACCGGGTTGGGAGTTCTGGTATGAGGAAAAGATGAGTGAACAGATTGAGGTGAGTTTGGGAGTCAGGGACACTAATCGGAGGCTGGCGTCCAGATAGTAGCAGGCGGGGTCTGAACATATGCAGCTTCCTTGTGTTGGACATGATGACGAACTGACAAATTGTATGTGTCCTTTGATTTAATTGTTTATTATTCAAACTAACTAGTACAGCAATGATGTAGCTATTCTTTTCTATTTCTTAGTTGAATTAGCAGACTCCATGCTTCCAGGGCGCACTGCTGCCCTCTGCTGGTTCTTTCAGGTTACAGTCATAGTCTAAACGGGTAACGTGGAGCTCGTATGTCCCTAAACAGCTACTGTATTTTAAGATGGTGGATGACCATGGAGCCTTGACCAGTTTACGTATATAAAATGCATAATTTCAAGTTGAGAGGAATATTTAGAATTTATGTTGGTGAGAAATATTAGTGAAAAAGGACAAGTTTGTGAACTGGTAACAGGATTTGACAGTTAACAAGTGAAAATATCACACACTGGAGCTTTAATTCTAACGAAAACACAGCAAAACACAATCAAACGTTGGGCTGCCCGTGGGCTTCTCTAACACTGGGCTTAGCTAGTTTTCTGAGGGAAAGTCTGTAATTACCTGGATAACTAGTCCTAACTGCTCTGTTTCATTAAACTAAAGAATTCTTTAGATCAGAAGTTCATCGATGATCATCAGAAATACATTTTGTTGCTGTTCGCTGGTGAATTGTTGGTTCTGGTAACCTGTTATCAGCCTTTCCTTTTGTTTTAAACTTGTTTTATGTTATTAAATGCCAGCAGAGCTCTCATCCTGCTGAACATTTAGCAAAATCAGAACATTCTGCTTTACTCTTTGGACCTTTTGAGACTTTCTAGAACACAAGATCAACTGGATCAGATGTGATTGGATACTGACGAGGCTGTGAGGTCATTGGGGCCGATGTCCAGCGTGCACATCCCATTTTCGTTGCAGTGGCGTCCTACCAAGCTGTGTGCATGGACCCGAGGTGGGTCAATGTGGGTCACCAGCTGCACCTCCACCCGAGCGTGACCCACATAGTTATTTATCTGAAACACAAACAGTTTCACATTAACAGGAAGTTGGTTCTGATATGAAGCTTGTCTATGGTGTCCATGTTGGGTAGGGACCCACCTTCACAGTTGGGTAGGTTCTCCGGTTCTTCTCACTGGAGGCCCCAGGAAGCCCACCGTGTGATGGACCTTCACACTCATACCGGAAACGAAATCCCCTCTGTAGGAGAACACAGCCACTGAGAAACATCTGTACATGTCTAGAGCTTACTGAGGCTGATGATGGATCTACACTGCTGATCCAGTCCAGCACCCATGACCCAGTCTAGAGCCCTTGATTCAACCTAGAAACCCTGATCTAGCCTAGACCACCCACATCCAGTGATCCAGTCTAAAAAACCCAAGATCCAATCAAGAGCCCTTGATACAGCCTAAGACCCTTGATCCAGTCTAAAACACCACTGATCCAGCCTAGAGCACCCCTGATCTAGCCAAGAATACACCGAGATCCAGTCTCAAACTCCTGATTGAGTCTAGAACACATTTGATCCAGTCTAGAGCTCTTGATTCAATTCAATTAAATTCAAGTTTATTTACATGGCGCCAAATCACGACCAGAGTCGTCTCAAGAGACTTCACATTGAAAACATTCCAATACAGTTCAGGGGTCTCATTTATAAAACATTGCGTAGAATCCATACTAAAACCATACTTAACCTCGGCAAAAAAATTTACTTACGCCAAGTAGGTCTGTGACCTATAAAACATGGAGTACGCACAGCGTCACGCAATCTCCGCTTTATAAATCACACTCTAACTAGAAAGGTTCTCAGCTGTTTCTGAATCACATCCCACCCTCAACACGCCCACTTTCTGCCATAAATGGTCAATGCAAAGTGCCTTGTGGATCTCATGCATATACATAAGCCGGCTCGTTGCAGCATTCCACCATTAACGTTGCGCACATTTTTTTCCACATTTTTTCCCACTACATTTTCTTTCCTAAATCCCAAAGTTTGCGTGTAAAGTTGCTTATGCAATTTTCTGACCCTGTTTTGTGCATAAGCAAGCTTTATAAATGAGGCCCCTGGCCTTTGCTTTCATTGCTACTAAGCTCTGGAATGCACTCCCTTTCTTAGTGCTTCTGGCTCCTTCACCTACACACTTTAAATCTAGCCTTAGGTCACACTTCTTCAGAAAGGCTTTTGGTCAGTCATTTTTCCGCAGTGGACATTGTCTCAGTTTCCATTTTTTATTTTACGGTTTTATTGACTTTTTGCTCTTTTTCAGTCATTTTCTTTTTTATGGTCTGTTTTAAATTCTGCTGCATTGTTGATTTTATATTTTATTTTTATTTCATTTTAAACAGTCTGTTTAATATTATTTAATAGCAAAAACTCTTTTTAGCATTAGATTTATTGTTTTGTGTCAGATTTTACATCACCGTCTCTTGTGTTAAGCACTTTAGTCAGCTGACATGCAGTTTTTAAATGTGCTCTACAAAAAAATATGGTATGGAAAGATATGGTATAATTATTGGATATTGAGAAATGACCCTAAACCACCCCTCATCCAATCTAAAATGCCCCTGATTCAGTCTACAACACCCCTGATCAAGATTAAAACCCTTTATCCAGTCCCTATGTCTCTGGTTCTTCCCAGCAGCCTGTAATCCTTTGAAGGTAGTTCTGGACAAGCAGTTATTTCTGTCTTTAGGTTTGCTTTTGGTTCACCAGTGCACCAGGTGTTCCGGTGCTGCCTGACCCAATTTACAGACTTTGGTGTCATTTGACTCTCAGCAGCAGGAAATTTCTGTTAAAACTGGATGCTAGTAAATGACTGTTGGGAAAACCCAGGGTAACAGGAAGTGACTGCTGCAGAAACATGTTGAGGAACCTGCTGAGGGGAACCATCACTGTGATCACGGATCTCCACTTTACTTTTACTCTGCGAAACAGGTTTGGGGTTTTTACACATCAGTGTTTTATGTAAAGTTATGATTTATGAAAGACACTGAAATACTACACATACTATTCCACTTTTTATATTTATATGTACATACAAGTATATTTTTATTACATTGAACAAAAATATAAACTCAACACTTGTTTTTGCTCCCATTTTTCATGAGCTGAACTCAAACATCTGAAACTTTTTCTACATGCATAAAAGACCCATGACTCTTAATTATTGTTCTGAAATTTGTCTGCATGAGTTAGTGAACACTTTTCCCTTACCAAGATAATCCATCCCACCTCACAGATGTGGCATATCAAGGGGCTGATTAAACAGCATGAATAACGTACAGGTGTGCCTTACACTGCCCACAATAAAAGGACACCCTGAAATGAGCAGTTTCATCAAACAGCACAATGCCACAGATGTTGCAGCCTTTGAGGGAAAGTGCGATTGGCATCCTGACTGCAGGAATGTCTACCAGAGTTGTTGCCCGTTAAATGAGTGTTAATTTCTCTACCATAAGCCGTCTCCAAAGGTGTGAGGAATGACCCCCCTGATCTGAATCGGAGCAGTGTTTGTTACTGGACTTCTGTGCACCCTGTTCTGTTCATGTACTGTGCTTCCATTGTTGAGGCGGCCGACTGGAGCTGCAGCCCCAGGGTCGTCGGTGCCTGTCGTGGTGGCAACCCCGAACCTGCTGGTGGACACCGGCGGTTAGAAATGCGGTCAAGCTGAAGAAAGAGTTCTATCAGGTCTTTTTGGCCCGTGGGACTCCAGAGGCAGCTGATGTATACAGCAGTCCATGCTGAATGCAGCTCGGGTGGTCACAGAGGCAAAAACCTGGGCATGGGAGGAGTTTGGTGATACCATGGAGCAAGACTTCCGTACGGATTTGAGGAGATTCTGGTCCACCATCCGGCGCCTCAGGAGGGGAAAGCAGTGCGCTACCAACACTATTTACAGTGGTGATGGTGTGCTGCTGACCTCTACTTGGGACGTTGTGGATCGGTGGATGGAATACTTCGAAGACCTCCTCAATCCCACTGGCATGTCTTTCAGTGAGGAAGCAGAGTCTGGGGGATTTGAGTTAGAGTTTCCAATTTCTGGTGCTGAGGTCACTGAGGTGGTCAAAAACTCCTCAGTGGCAAGGCTCCGGAGTGGATGAGATCCATCTGGAGTTCCTTAAGGCTCTGGATGTTGTTGGGCTGTGTTGGTTGACGGGTCAAGGATGAGGTCCTGCTCCAAGTGGAGGAGTTTAAGTATCTCGGGGACTTGTTCAAGAGAGGGGGAAAATTGGAGCATGAGATTGCTAGGCGGATTGGTGCTGCGCGTGCAGTGATGTGGGCGCTGTACCGATCTGTCGTGGTGAAGAGAGAGCTGAGCTGGAAGGCAAAGCTCGCGGTCTACGTTCCTACCCTCACCTATGGTCACGAGCTTTGGGTAGTGACCGAAAGAACGCAATCTCAGATACAAGTGGCAGAAATAAGTTTCCCCTGCAGGGTAACTGGGCTCTCCCTTAGAGATAGAGTGAGAACCTCGGTCATTTGGGAGGGGCTCAGCGTAGACCCGCTGCTCCTCCACATCGAGAGGAGCCAGTTGAGGTGGCTTAGGCATCTGATTAGGATGGCTACTGGACGCCTCCCTGGTGAGGTTTTCTGGGCACGTCCAACTGGGAGGAGACCCAAGGGAAGACCCAGGACAAGCTTAAGGGACTAGACTGCTGCCCCATGACCCGACTCTGGATAAGCGGTTGAAAATGGACACACACACACACACACACACACACACACACACAAATATGAAATTGCATCGCTGCAGTACTTTTATTTTAAAAATTACCAGGGAATTTTCGATGCAACCGTGTGTGATTTCCTGTCTATCCCTACATTAATTGTCCCTTAAGCGGCTCACAACACAAATAGAACCCGACCCTATCTTTAGCGGCGCAGGGTTAGACTAACAATATTGGACATCCCAGGTTCAAACATCCTAAAAAAAACATTTACCGATCATTTACTTACAACAATCCTAAAACACCTATCCCACTAGTGGTCGGAAAATATCTATTTCCTCAAACCAGCACGGAGCCTGCTTGTTATAATAATCAGTACTAATGACCAGCTTTCAGAGTAAGTAAAGGGTTGTTCTCACCTGTTTAGGCTCTTCGATGATCTGAACGTAGGGGCCATGAGCTGAAACACAAAACACAGGTAGAGTCAGCAACATCAGAACATCATCAACATCAGGACATCGGTCCTTTTTAAGGCACCGATCGAATTCCATAGTACCAACTGAGTACCGATTCACGTTATATGAAACTGAGCCTTGTTTCGGTACCCATGCCTCGCGCTGGCGCAAGAGCATGATGTCGTCAGTCACTGTGGGCAAGCTGTAAACAAAGCAGCATGGCAGAGAGGAAGTGTTCTGAAGTTTGGGTCCACTTCACTAACTGGGATGGGTAACTGGGCGATAATGAAACCAGCAGCTGTCACACTCTGTCCTGTCTCCACATTCTGTTCAGTCCTGTGTCCACGTCAATTGCTCCCACCTGCCTCTCGTCACCCAATCACCCAAGGTCCCAGCTCCTCCTGTATTTAAACCCTGTCAGTCCTTTTTGTCTTGTCGGATCATTGTTTCATTGTCTCGTGAGCTCGTCATTAAAACCCCTTTTTAGAGACCATTCTTGCCTGCCCGCCTTGTTTTTCCCCTGCACCTGGATCCTCAACTCCAGTCAACTCACCCGCGCTCGTGACAGAATGATCCAACCTCACGAAGGATCCAGCGGGGAAACTCTCCCCTGGGAGAACCTGCTCCGGTGACTCACCCTGAGCCACCTGATCCCTGCGAGGCATTGGGGGCCTCCCCTCCTCCGCCGCCTTGTTGCAGATGCCGACGACGAACCTCGGCGATCCCCTCCACCCTCCCGGAGCCAGATGGGAGGTTGGACTGGGCGACGCAGCTGGACTGCTCCTACTACGTGGGCACCAGACTGGCTGTGTGCTCCCCCGGAGTTGGCCCACGGCACTGGGAAGGAACCCAAGCTCCACTGACACCTCCAGCAACGGAGCGGCACCGCGGGCTCACCGCCATCCCGGCTTGGCGCACCAGTTTGGACCTCCAGCCTCTGTCTCCGGTCCAGTCAGCACCTCCTTCATCTGCAAGTAGAGGGACTGAGCCAGCAACCCATTGGACGGAGCTCACCGGCCTCCAAGCGGAGCTGGGCCGGCTCTGTCAACTCATCAGCCTCCAGGAGTTCCAGCTGGACACTCTCCACCCTGGTTCTTCAGGAGGTGGTTCCAGTCCAGACAACGTCACCGCCTGCAGCGGACCCACCTCCAGTCACGCCAGCTGCCCTGCCTCTGGTCCAGCCAGCAGCTCTCTCATCTCCAGGCCAAGGGGCCGAGCCGGAAGTCCATCAAACAGAGCTCGCCGGTCTCCGAGCTGAGCTGGTCCGGCTCCATCAGATCCTCAGCCTCCAGTTCCAGCTGGACACTCTATCCTCCCTGGTTTTCCAGGAGGCGTCACTAGTCCAGTCAGAGGCACCACCACCAGTCCAGTCAAAGGCACCGCCACCAGTCCAGTCAGCGGCACCGCCCCCGGCCCAGCCTGTCCAAGAGGCTCCACCCCCAGCCAAGTCTTTCCAAGAGGATCCACCCCCAACCCAGCCTGTCCAAGAGGCTCCGCCCCGGCCCAGCCTCCAGTCAAGCCAGCGACCGCTCCGGCGACTCCAGTCAAGTCAGCGCCCGCTCTGGCGCCTCCAGTCAAGTCAGCGCCAGCTCCGGTGCCCCCAGTCAAGTCAGCACCCGCTCTGGCGCCTCCAGTCAAGTCAGCGCCAGCTCCGGCGCTCCCAGTCAAGTCAGCGCCAGGTCCGCCGCCCCTAGTCAAGTCAGCGCCCGGTCCGGTGCCCCCAGTCAAGTCAGTGCCCGGTCTGGCACCTCCAGTCAAGTCAGCGCCAGCTCCGGCGCTCCCAGTCAAGTCAGCGCCAGGTCTGCCGCCCCTAGTCAAGTCTGCGCTAGGTCCAGTGCCCCCAGTCAAGTCAGCGCCTCCACCTGCAGCGCTTCCCACCAAGTGAGCGCCTCCAACTGCAGCGCCTCCCGCCAAGTCAGCACCCCCCCAAGACAGCGCCTCCACCTGCAGCGCCTCCCGCCAAGTCAGCGCCTCCGCCTTCAGTGCCTCCCGCCAAGTCAGCGCCTCCCGCCATGTCAGCGACATGCACCTCGTGTCCTGTGCCCCAGACACCGCCCCCCCAGACTCTGGCATTGTCTACTTTGCCTCAGACACCGGCTCCTAGACTCTGGGGTCCTCTCCTGTGCCCCAGACACCGCCCCCCTAAACTCCGTCTTGGCCTGTGTTGGCGTCCGGTGCCACCCTTTGGGGGGGGTACTGTCACACTCTGTCCTGTCTACCCATTCTGTTCAGTCCTGTGTCCATGTTAATTGCTCCCACCTGCCTCTCGTCACCCAATCACCCAAGGTCCCAGCTCCTCCTGTATTTAAACCCTGTCAGTCCTTTTTGTCTTGTCGGATCATTGTTTCATTGTCTCGTGTGCTCGTCATTAAAACTCCTTTTTAGAGATCATTCTTGGCTGCCTGCCTTGTTTTTCCCCTGCACCTGGATCCTCAACTCCAGTCAACTCACCCGCGCTCGTGACAGCAACAACGATCTAAGTGAGGCATCATCATCTTAATCTGCTCCGGTGTGTAAATAAAATGTTTAAGATAAAGTTAGCTTGATATGTTAGCTTCTGTTCAGCTAATGGTGTGTTCGCTTTCTCCTCGTGAAATCCAACGTTCGAGTAGGAAAAATAAACAGTTTGAAAAAGAATGGCTAAAGGAATGAAGATACACAGTAAATGTAGTCCACAGCAGAGATGTTTGGTTCAGTGTAATTAGCAGTTTATAATACTACAAGAACCCACCATCACACAGTTTATAAAACTACAAGGACCCATCATCACACAGTTTGTCCAGAGGGGAATGGAGAGAAAAAGGAGTACAAGAAGCTGGTTTAGTTTGTGAAACACCACAATGTTAAAATACAAACTGTTGTATGGCATCAAAGTAACCCTAACCCTAACACCAACTGATAGAACCATAAACAAACTAAGAAATTAATTAAGAAAGTGTTGAGCTTCATTTCTACTTCTCCGTCAGCTCCAGGAGGGAGAGACGCACGGACGGAGACGTTTTATCCTCAGACTTCTCCGTCTCCTGGAGAGTGTTGCAAAGCAGTTCCCCTCCAGGACACCAGAGGGCGTGGCGCTGTTCTGTGGTATCCTGTCATGTATACAGTCCAGGCTAGTGTGTTTATATTGTGTTTTTCTGTATTTCAGAGACTTTCCTCCTACACCTCTTCATGTGCTTGCCACGTTTCCCGTCATTTCTGTCCATGAATAAAACGCTTTCTGCTCATCTTTTCACTCCTCCAGTCACGGATGAATAAAACGTACATATTTTTTGAGTTTTTCCACGAGGCGTTCCTCAAGCTGCTCCGTGTCTCCCCTACATATCCTCCGCTCTTTTTATGTTTTTAGGGCTCTGGCGTTTTGCGAACAAATGGGCCTAACACAGATCCCTGAGGTACGCCTCAGATCAGCTGAGCAGAATCTATTCAAAGACAGAAATCAAACCAAACATGAATCTATGAGGATGCAGACGTTTTTGTTTAAAACCTTCTCCTAACTCTGCTGGCTTTAGAAAACTCAACAGTACAACTCCAGACAAATGCCCTTATTTCATCTGGAACAACTCCATGTGACTGCGTGTGATGATATCCCTGTGACATCGCTATCAGAGTGCTCACCTGTCTCAGGTATGTAGGGCTCTGTCTTTATGTCCACAGGAGGAATGCAGTCATACACCATGAAGTTCAGCTGTAGTTGAAGAGGAAAAGAAGCAAGATCAGTAATTATCTTCCTCCATCTTTAACTGGATCAGAACAGCCTGGTACCGCACACACAGTTTATCCCATTAAACCTGAATGATGAAGGAAAAACTTGGAGATCAGAGTCCTCCAACATTAAAATGTTTCTGCAGAACAACTGATTACATCCTGCAGAATTAGACTGTCAATGTGTGAAAATGAGAAGAACTCACATCATTCTCGTAGTTGAACGTAGCTTCAGTCATCCTGCAGCACAAACCAAAAACACCAGGTGTCAGATGATTCCATCAGGAACACACACACACACACACGCATGCACACACACACACACACACACACACACACACACAAACACACACACACACACGCACACACACACACACACTTTCCAACACAAGTTTCTTTAAAGCTCCTAAAACTCCAACAAAAAAAAAAAAGAAATCTGCATTAGTTTCACTTTCTCTGAGCGGGCGAGAGACACCACTCTCTCCCTCTCTGAGCTGCCGCCCCCCCCCCCCCCCCCCCCCAGGCCTGTTCTCAGTCACTTCCTGGAAGCAGCTGAGCTGAGGAAATCCCCCAGAATCCCAGAGCTTTGCTGAGAGAGGCGGAGCTATTGATGATGTCATTGACTACTGCGATGACAACAAGGTGGCCTGAACTCATGACTGAAATAAAATAAAAAAAATTATAAACAAAATTTTAAAATGACAATAAAAAAGGAGAAAATAGAAATTCAGAAACGGCCGCCTCTAAAGAACGGGCCTAAACATAACAGAGACGTCACCAATCCTGTCGAGTCATCAATAAGCAAAGATGCTGAGATGATCTTCGGGCTTCAGCAACAACGTTACTAAGGAGCAGCTCCACCACCTCACACATAAAACAGAGTTCTCCTTCCCCAGAGCTCCACAGCTGCTGTAGAACCTGCTGTGGCCTGGCTCCACCACCTGCAGACCCCATGCTTTAAATCAAGCAGGTGCAGCAGACAACAAACAACACACATTTCAGTAAAAACCTTCAAAATCAAAGCTCTTTCTCCTCGATGCTGTGTACTTCCTGTGACGGTGCTGGTTCTGATTGTGTAGATGGACCCGGTAGAACTGGGGTGAGTTCACCTCCTGCAGCCGTCAGACCTGGACTGACCCGATCCTGTGCTCAAAACTTCACTTCCTCTGCACTCAGTCTTCTGTCTTTCTGGTGGTTTCTGACTTCCTGAGTTTCTGACTCAGACCCAACCCGAAGCCCTGCTCCCCCACGGCGACGGGACAGCCCCCTTTGACACAATGGACCAATCACAGACAGAGAAGTAGTGAGCGGCAGAAGAGAAAAGTCAGCAGGAATCCACAGAGGTGATTTTACCTCGTTTCTGTTCACCAGACACCAGGACGCCCCCACACCTGCCACTGATGACAAGCTACACACCACCAGCCACTGCCTCGTGTGCAGGAGAAGAAGTGGATCGACATATGAGGTGCTAGAGGCAAAGGTCTGGATCAGGACTGGAGGAAGCAGATCCTGGATCCAAGCATCTGAAGTGATCGTCCTCCATAGAGCAGCTGAGGTGAAGAGTTCAGAGTAGAGTTGCCCCTCCTGACCAAGAGGGGTCAGCTGAAGTGGTTCTGATCAGGGTGCCTCTTGATGGAGGTTCTGTTTTACTCCCAGGAGAACATGATCAGAAAGCCTCTAGAATGAGATCCTAGGGTCGACCCAGGCTTCTCTGGAGGAATTATTCATTCTTCCTGGTCTGAGACTAAACAGACCCCCCCCCCCCCCCCCCCCCCCCCCAGAGCAGCTAAAGGGCGTCTGAGCTAGGTTTGCTGCCTTTCTTGGTCTGCCACTTGGAGCCTTAACTACCTGTTGAACCAGACCGCTGAGATCTCTGGGACAGCATTCTGGACCCTTCCCCTAAACCAGGGGTCGGCAACCTTTTCCCACCAAAGAGTCATTATTACCCATTTCCCACAGTAAACACTGGGAGCCACGGCGTTGTGGGCGGAGCCTACCCTCAGACAGCAGAGAGCTGCTTTAACCGATCACAACAGGTGACATCAACCAATACCAGTCGCTCCTGTACATCAAAGTTATCTTTCAACAGAAGATAATTAATAACAACACGCTCTATAGGTTATAATCCTCCCTCTGGGATTAATAAAGTATCTTTGAACTGAATCGAACTGAACATTGTAGAACAAACAGAGTCTGAGGTAGAGTCGTGTTGTTGTCAGCCAATCAGAGGAGAGATGTCCATATATCAGGAAGTAAGACTCCAAAAGTATTTTATTACCCTCGGCTCTGGCTAACTACTACTTCCTCCAACAGGAGCGCTAGAGTTTTTAGCCACAGAGACAACTGCAGATGTGTTGAAAAGTCGAGCGAACCTGGTCTTTACTTTTGTTACCTATCTCAGGCGCCTTCTCCATCTTCTAACAAATTCAGGACCAGCTGTTTTCTCTGCTCTCCCAGGATTTGTGTTGGGTCCTGCTGGATCCCAATCCCATTGCACGGCTCTAGTGTTTACTCCCTGATGCTGTTTACGTGTCTGGTTTCATTTAGTCCACACTTCATGTCCTTTACTCCTCCTCCATGATGTTTACCCTAGAATAATCAATACTCATTATTTACTCATTTATGTTGTTTTCTTCTCATTTACTCCAAGATACGGTGTAGGGCTGGGCGGCATGGACCAAAACTTATATCTCAATATTTTTCCCCATGTAAAATATTTACAAGTTACACTTCAAGCTGTCTTGAGAAATTATAAACATAAATCAGTAGATTAAATGCATAAAAATGTATTAATTCTTGCCAAACTTTAACCTTAGTGCCTATTCTCTGGTACAGCTGTCTGTTAACACACACACACACACACACACACACACACACACACACAGTTGAGAGCTAGAAGTGTATCAAATGTCCCAAAGGCACTTTTTAATTATATATTTATAATTAAGGTAAAATCATTTAAATTTCATCTAGAGGTGGGCCCTATCGTATATTTCTTGTCCAGAGAAAATAAATCTATCATGTTAAGCTAAATGTATGATGATGTAATTGCATCTACTGAAGATCCCATGGGTCATGCACCGTGGAGTTATCAGGGCAAACATGGCTGGAGTCTAGCAGTGTTGGCTCATATCAGCGATTATACTGTAATGACTCAGAGTCTCTGGTTGCTCTTTTAGCAGTATTATTTTCGGGCTACTGTCGCCGTAACCCACGCCTTACAAACTCTTAACTTTTTCAACAGAATCGCTCGTAACGGAGTATTTACTAGTAAAGCAAACCAGAGAGGAAAATAATGGAACTGGAACAACATTTCTCACACGTTGACCTCTCCTTCAAAATAAAACGTTAACCCTATAGTTTACTATTCAAACCCTTACAATACGTTTGAGGTAATTTGACCACTCCAGCTATCCGTAGATGTTTCCCATTACACAGGGGAGGGAGGGTTTTGGCTCCGCACTCGCAGGACGGATAAACAGAACTCCGTTGGCGTTTAACGTTATATTGATATTTTAAAAAATGTTGATATATTGCCCAGCCCTAGTACGGTGTCCTCCTCATTATGTACCCATAGGCCTTTTTACCTCACACAATTTTCCTGTTGTCAGCATCTTGAGGCATTATGCCCCCCCCCCCCTTCCCCCACATACCTACAGGAAGCCCAGGTGACTTCCTGTCTTGGGTTTTAATTTTTCTGACCTAACCTTTAGCGCTGCAGCAAAACCAACAGCACTGAGCTTGCTCACATACCTCAGAGCTCCAGCCATGACTCAGCAGAAACTTTTGATGAGGAAGGATGTGATGAAGGTAGAATTTAGGGACAATCCTGAACTTCCAGCCTGACACACAGAAAAAAGAAACAATGAACTGATGTTTAATATTGAGCTCATTCATTGTTAGCTTTGACCAAATGTTTATGATAGTGTATATTGTCTATATAAACATGTAGACATGTATAATCATTATTGCTAAA
>NC_091752.1:47484165-47579165 GCF_043380555.1 Nothobranchius furzeri
GAGCTGGTTCCACAGGAGAGGAGCCTGATAACTAAATGATCTGCCTCCCATCCTAATTTTAGATATTCTGGGAACCACCAGTAAACCTGCAGTCTGAGAGCGAAGTGCTCGGTTAGGAACGTATGGAACAATCAGATCACTGATGTATGATGGAGCTTGATTATTAAGAGCTTTATTTGTGAGATGGAGGATCTTAAAATCTATTCTGAATTTAACAGGCAGCCAATGTAGGGAAGCTAAGACAGGAGAGATATGATCTCTGTTTTTAATTATCATCAGAACTCTAGCTGCAGCATTTAGGACAAACTGAAGACTTTTAACTACATTCTGTGGACTTCCTGAGAGTAATGAATTACAGTAATCCAGTCTTGATGTAATAAATGCATGAACTAGTTTTTCAGCATCACTCTTGGAAAGGATGCTTCTAATCTTAGCAATATTCCGAAGGTGGAAAAAGGAAATCCTCACTGCCCCTTACACCTCCTCTCAATTCTGTTATTAGGTGATCTGAACTGGGACGTGCTCAAGCTGTTTACTTCCTGCAACTTCAGATGATGCTAAATTAAACCTCTCCCAGATTGAAACTGAATCGATATTGCACAACAAATTCATTTATAAAGCACCTTCTACCACCTTAGCGGAGGCCCAAGGTGCTGAACAGGACATAAAAAACCGAGTAATAATAAAAACAACATATTGAATAAAAATCAGTAAAAACAAAAACAGACAAATAAAAGCAATTAAAAACTGTGCAATACAAATTATAAAAATATAAAAGCCAGTGTCAGTGTTGTCTCTGACTAGATTTACCAGTAAGTCCTTCGATAATGGAACATTTATCGATATAATTCTCACCAACAGACCAACAAAATACTCATCTTCAGTTTTCAGCCAAAGCCTTTGTTGGGTATTTTTATAATTGTACCTTTTTGAGGCCTAAAAGATGGCCAACTGTTGCTGTTCATGAAAGGTTGAGCAAGGATGTTGATTGTAAGAAAACTGTACCTCTGTAACCTGAGAAGGCCCGCCTTCTCCCCCATCCTTGGTGAATAAAGCCCCTGACGAGCTGGGAGCACACGGGAGTGACGTGGGGAAGCCTCGGAGGAGGTTTCTCGGTGTTAACTCTCCATGTTTTGGGGACTCAGGGTAAACTGTCTTCCTTGATGTCATGTGTGTTTATTTCAGGTTCCAGTTATGGAGGTTAAATATTATCTAACAGATAATTGGAGAATGCAGGTATGCAGAGCTGGTGAGGTGAAGGCTTTGGGGCTGGAGCAGAGTGGGGGCTGGTTGAGCCACAGACATGGACATTACAAATAATCAATTTACTCTCTCTCTCTGGGTGAGTCGTCCTTTAAGGTAATATGGGAAAATTAAATTACCTATCAGCCTTAGTAACCATTGTATTACTGCTTGTGTCCGCAATGGTACAAGCATTAAACAACCTCCCCTAATTTTCAGTAAACGAATGCTAAAGAACTTCAATGAGCAGGTCTTTTTACGTGACTTAGCCAAAGAACAAAGGCATAGAATTAGCCTCATTCCTACTGTCAAGGATGCTTGGACACATTTCAAAAACTCCTTTATCTCAATTTTAGATGGACACGCTCCTTTAAAACAGAGTTAAAATTGTTTCAGTCCCTGGATCAACACTGAACTTTCAGAACTGAATGGTCTAAAACATCAATCTTGGCAAAGATCAAAAGCATCCAATATTATCAGGGACTGGCAATCCTTCAGCTCTATAAGGAACAAATGTACCCGGTCAACCTGAAAAGCAAAATCTGAATATTATAAGAACCAGTTTCTGAGGAGTAGTTCTGACCCAAACAGTTCTGGCAGACTGTCAAGACTATGGAAAGTACTAACAAGTCCTCACATCTGCCAAATTCAATCAGATCTGAGGGCATCGTTGTCTCTGATAAAAGTAAACTAGTAAATTCCTTCAATAATCACTTTATCAAGTCTGGTCATGCCTTAGCTCCAGCTTCACACGACTTGGTCTCTGATCTCGACTCAGCTATATGCAATGATTCCCTCTCCACACCAGTTCCTGTTTCTCCATTCAGTTGTTTCAGGTAAATAAGGTAATTGACGGCGAGTTACTCAGGTAGATCCTCATAAAATCTGCCAGACTGGATACTCTTGACCCTTTCTTTCTGAAAACAGTAGCATGTGTTATTGCTGCACCTATTACCCATCTATTTAATCTGTCCATACAAACTGGTGCATTTCTGCAGGACTGGAAACTTGCTTCAGTTACTCCGCTTTTTAAAGGGGGAGACCATTCAGACCTAAGCTGTTATAGGCCTATCTCTATCCTGCCTTGTCTCTCTAAAGTCATTGAAAAGTTAACCAACAAACAGCTAACTCACTATCTGGAATCCGGCAGTATTATTACCCCCATGCATTCTGGCTTCAGCACTGGCCATGGATGTGTCTGCAACACCTTTAGTGCTTAATGACATCATATGTGCCATTGACATTAAGGAATATTGTGTAGCTGTGTTTGTTGACTTGGCTAAAGCCTTTGGCTCTGTAGACCATAACATCTTACTCAGTAGACTCAAACATTTAAGACTATCTCAGACATCCATGGCATGGTTCAGAAGTTATATCGTAGGTCGTACGCCAGTGAGAACAGAGGGTTACCAATCTGCTCCTCTACCTCTATCTATGGGCGTTCCTCAAGGGTGGATACTGGGCCCAGCCTTATTCAGAATCTATATTAAGAACATTGTTCATGCTGTTGACAGTTCTCATATACATTTATATGCATGCAGTTCTTCCTTGAACACAGCTTTGTCCTCCCTGCAGCACAACTTTAATTGTCTTCAACATGCCTTCTCCAACCTTTATCTTCATTTGAACACAAGTAAACCAAAGTTCATTATCTTCAACCGTAACTTACTTAGTAACTAGTAACTTACTAGTCAGTTCCTATAAGTATCTGGGTATCTGGCTAGACAGCCAACTTTCATCTGGCATTCACATGAATTCATTACTTTCAAAAGTCAAGTTGTCACAACCTGTCCTGTCTCCCCATTTTGTTCAGTCCTGTATCCATGTTAATTGCTCCCACCTGCCTCTCGTCTCATCTCCAAGTGGAGCTGGTCTGGCTCCGTCAACTCCTCAGCCTCCAGGAGTTCCAGCTGGACACTCTATCCTCCCTGGTTCTCCCAGAGGTGTTTTCAGTCCAGTCAGCAGCCCGGCCTGCAGCGGCTTCGCTTTGCTCCCACCTGCCTCTCGTCTCCCAATCACTCAAGATCCCAGCTCCTCCTGTATTTAAACCCTCTCAGTCCTGTTTGTCTTGTTAGATCATTGTTTCGATGTCCTGGGTGTTTTCATTAAAACCCTTTAAATGTTCCTGTCTTTTTGCCTGCCTGTCTGCTTCCTCTGCATTTGGATCCTCACCTCCGCTCACCTCACCTGCTCGCTCGTGACAAGTCAAGAATTGGGTTTCTATAGCAACAGGTCATCCTTTACTCATTCTGCAAAGCAAACCTTGGTCAAAATGACAATCCTTCCATCTTAGATTATGGTGACATCATTTATAGGACTGCTTCTAAAACTTTTAACAGTTTTATCTTATTTTGATCTTGTATGTTTTTATCTTACCAGTTTTCTTTGATGTAAAGCTAACTATGTGTCTGTTGCTGCTGCCTCTTGGCCAGAACGTCATAAATGAGAATGAGTTCTCAGTCCATTCATCTGGTTAATAAGGGTTAAAAAAATTCAAATAAAAAAAAACTGGAAGAAACATTCAGAGGATCCTGGCTCAGTATAAGCAGCCATCCACCTTGACTCACTGGGGATGCAGAAGGCAGAGAAGACACATGCATAAACACACACACACACACACACACACACACACACACACACACACACACACACACACACACACACACACACACACCAGGGTTTTTCCTGGCTCAAATTGAGGCAGAGGTGGTAGCATCCTGACCATGCGCCAGCACATACTTACTCTGTGCATTCAACTGTCTCACTTTTTTAAAGGCAAAATAGTATAAAAGGCTCAATAATATGTATTAAATTGGTGTTTAGTTTCCTTTTCCCATCTGATAGTTATAGTTAAAAATAATTGTAAAATTTTGACCTACATTTCAGTAACATTTTAGGTTTGTATTAATAACACTCATCTTAGACAAAATAACACAAAGATATCCAGTAAAATATAATGCATTTCATTAACATGCATTTGTATTGAAAATGGTAATAACATTTAATTTCTGCTGCTAACAATGTAAAGGTGGCATGTATATTAAGTACGGGTTGGCAATAATCCAGTTTAAATGATGTTCAAAGATAGAAGCGTTTTGAATTACATACTACAACGGCTCGCCATACTTCCTGTGTCAGGTTCGTTGGCAGATCTGAAGCGTGACTGAGAGGATCTGTTGCCCAGACGCGGAGTGATGGAAATAACCAGCATGGTTATCTCCTGAAGGTTTAGTTTGAAGGTTTAGAGGGCTGGTAAGCCTGGAGACTCGGAACAAAGTCTGGTGAGAACGATGACTGAGCAATGAATGAAACGCCGGCACTTCCTTAAGTAGAGTCGGCGTGATGATGTCAGCCGCCACGTTGGTGCCAGGAATGATTGGAATGAAGTCAGCTGGAGGAGTTTGTGACATCCTGCGCCATCAGTAATGTATCTGTAGCGGTTCTGATCCATAGCGCAGCAGGATGCAGAATTAACAGGATGGTGGGGACTTTTCATCCGCTTGTAGAGTTTACTCTTTCTTAGTTTTACCATCATCATATATTTTTTGTGCGCCACTTGGTCGTGAGACTGCTACACGCTAGTTTTAGCATTAGCCAATCTGCGTGTAGCTGCACTTTGGATCCCAAACTTTGGGCCGGTTGTGCCTTTGTGCCTTTGCCGTTTCTTTTATTTTCCTCCACTGCTGCCAGATGACCACACTGTGTGCCAGTAAAAAGCATTTTTCTTACACGTAACTTACTTTTGTTCAATAAAGTTCTGGGGTAAATAGTAATTCAAAGATGTAGCACCAGTGATACGTTTAAAAATAAACAGACACACACAGACAGTTTTGTTTGTCGCACTGTACAGCCCTGCTCTGATATATATGGAAGAGCCTGGGGGAAAATCAGGATGTCAGTAGCACAACCCATAGATATGTAACTAGCGAGAAAAGCAATTTTTGATCTTTTTCTGCAGCGGTTTTAGCGCTTTTTGGTGCACCGCTGCTGATACAGCGCCCCTGTAGTGGTGCAACGCTGCAACTGCAGTTAAAATAACATCCATTTAGCTGGGGGCAGAGTGAAATCAGGCTGGGGCGGCACAAAATTAGCTGGAGGCGGCTGCCACGCAAATTTGAACGCAGGAAAAACCCTGCACACACACATAACATACCATTAAGTGTTTCTATGGTTACATTGTGATTTCTTAGTAAATATTCTATTTAGTGAGAGATACACTTTATTGTATTTATCCTAGTGAATCTATAATTAAAGGGTAAACTAGTATTAGCATATTCAATGTCAAAGAGAGTCAAATGTTATTATCAGGAGAGGGAGAATGTTTAAGTGGTTTTATATATATTTATATATTCATGGTTACATGTAGGACAAGGTGCCTCGTCCATTTCAGCAGAAAGGTTCTGTTGACTCACTTCTGCAATAGGAAGTCTGTTCTTGCATGCAACATTTAATCAGAACCAGCAGAACTGAAGCAAGTTTCTGAAGCCCAGTCCAGGCATCTCTGAGCCCTTTATGTAACCATCTAAAAACTGTGAGTGTTTACTAGGCTTCAGCAACTGGACAAGAGAGAGAGAGAGACTAAGTTTTAATCTGCTCTTATATGAAAACACAAAAGCTGGTCCAGGATCAGGTCCTTTTAGCTGAACAGAATCCAGCTCAGATCTAGCACATGAGGTTCCAACATGTAAACAACAGTAACCATGGTGACAGCATCCAGCACTGTCTAGTGTGTGGTTACCAGGCAACAGCAACATAAACTTCTGATTAGAGCTGAACCCAGCCTGCAGCTGGTGGATTGTGGAAGCCAGGAGGAGGAGCAGACATGAAACAAGGTAAATCCAGCAGTTTGCTGCCTGAAAACCAAACATCTGGAAAGCAAGGGAAACTACCAGACAGGGGCAGCCAAATCAGCTCCCAGTCCGCCAGCAGCCACATTCCTCACAATCCCACTTCCTGAAAAAGCTCAACCGCCCTGAAAACCACCACCCCCAGCATTTATGCCAACTGAAGCTCGTCTGGATATTTGATCCAAGCTCCACCCACCTCCACTTATGGTGAGGAGGTCAGAGGTCAGATTTAACACCTTTGGTGGGGAAAGACCCTGACTGGTCCCAGTCCACTTACATCTAAAACCAGTTATCTTCATAAAGCATCTCAAACAAACAGAGCCAGCCTCCATCTCACCTCCACACTCTCCAGAGATGTGGCCCGCCTCAGCTTGGCCCGACGGACGCTGGGCGGTGAGGGGTCAGCAGTTTCTGTTCTGGACAGAGGAGAATCATCCTGGTCACGGGTCAGAACTCCGTCAGGTTTACCGTCAGGATGAGAGCGGCGACCATAACACTTCGTCCCCTTTATAAACTTTGGTTTCACCTCCTCTGGAATAGCTGTAGAGAGGAGGAGGAGACTTCTGTTACGTCAGCTGGATACTGAATCACAGCAGAACCTCAGAACTAGACACCAAGACAGCAGTTGGACTGTTACACAGGAATCCTGAGTATCAGAACCAGACGCAACAGATCACATGACCCATCTAGTCTCACCTGGCTCCAGGTAGCTGCTGTTGTCCTCTGAGGTGCTGAAATCCAGAGAGCGAGACAGAACGGAGATGAAGCCTTCCTTAAACTCCTCAAAGTTCACCTGAATGACACACACACACACACACACACACACACACACCTGCAGCATTGTAGTGAACATTGTTAATATCAGAAACAAAAATGGTTTCAGTCATAAATTCTTTATAAAGACATCTGCATGAACCTGCTAGTGCCTATGTTTTACCCTGCCATATGTCTGTGGTCCCAGAAGTGTGTCAAGCAGCAGAGCCAGATGTGCATCCAGCTGCAGTTTTCTGCAGAGCACCGTCAGCTCGTCCCGGTCCAGAAATCCGGTGGCCGTCGTGTCACAGCTGTCAAACTCAGCTTTTAGTTGTGCAACATAACGACTGTGCTCCTCCTCCTCTTCCATCAGGACACATCACGCTGCCGGCCTATCACCTGACAGGACACAGGTAGACTTCATTTGACAGGAAGTACAGAGAAGCTGTCAGCCAAGAGTCACTACAGGTTCAAAGTAAAAGGTTCTATGTTAGCGACGTTGTGGCATCCCTCAGGGAGGAGTTCTTAGTCTCTTGTGTTTTCTACCAGATCTCTGATCAGAACTCTGGAAGAAAACCCAAATGGGAGCAGGGTTCTTCCTTTGGAGACCAAACTGACTGTACCCAAACACACAAATCCCACAAACAGCACACAGATGGTCACTGAAATAGAAAAAGTAGCTCTGAGCGCAACAACAGAACCGGCATCCTAAACACAGGTTCTGAGTCTATCGGTGAGGTTTATGACAGAACCAGATGAGATGTACAGTCAGCTGTTCAGTTTAGTGTTGCCACGATTAGTCGACGCATCACAATGACGTCGACAAACAAAATAGTCGACAATAAATTTAGTAATTGACACGACGTTTATTCTATGAGCATTTTTTCCGTCTCACCTTCTGCTTGAGGCTCATGCGCAGTAGTCACCATCCGGGTCAGTCGCCGCTTTCTCTTAGAGGCTCATGCGCATTACTGGCCATCCAGACCAGCCTTCCAATCAGAGGCCATTTTTCAATACTCAAGGATGCTTGTACGTTCTTGTGTGCTAGACAAGTATGTTCTTGGCAAAAACACCAGAAAGTCTGTTCTACCGAGTATGGGAGGACAGGGACGGCATTTGGAACAGAACTGTGCTCCGTTGAACCATGGCAACAAGCGCTACTTGTTTCTAGCTACAGTTAAACGACCTGATATTAAAATAAAGTCTAGTTTGTTCCTTAAATAACAACGAAAAGATATTATTTGTATTATATTTGGTCCACTTTGATCAAAATTGATTCTAAATGACTGTATCATTAGGGTAATTTAGGTTTACACATTAAAGGAACAACCTCACCAATGGCAGGAGCCTTTTGCAGATGCACACATCTCTGACTAATGGTATGATTATAATATGTTATAAATATAATGATATGTTATAACATGTTTCTGTCTTTTATTTGTGCCTGATGCGTTTTGCTGCTGCGAAGCGGAGCGCATCACCCGTTTTGTCCTCCGGGGACTTCACCGTATCGGTGTGGTCTGCGCGTACTCCGCTATATTTGCGGTCCGTAGATCTTTTTGAACTGCAGTTCAAAGGTAACTCATGAGGTGAAAAATGTTAAGCTAGGTAGCAGTTTTTCTTTAGGATTGAGAGGAGATGCAGGAAGATAATAAACAGGGACTGGACAGAAAAATAGTCAAATTGTCATGACTCCCGTCCTTCACCCTCCTCCACTTCCTCATTATACCTTCATTCATTTCACCTTGTCCTCTCACCAAGCTCCAGCCAAGCCCTGTTTTCCCCAGCAACCTCTGTCAGCTTCAATCAGCTCCATTCATTCCACCTGCTCCTGTAATCAGCCTCATCCCATTCACCTGCTTCCCCTGCTATAAAAGAACCAGCCATCCAGTCAACAGAGGCCAGATTATTACAGCTCTGCCAGTAGTTCTCCAGCCATCCACCCTGCCTGATCTCTCCCTCTGGACCTTGTTTTTTGCCTGACCCCTGCCTTGCTCGCTGCCTGCCATTTGGACCTTGCCTGTCTCTGACCCTGCTTCAGCCTTGCCCTCCAGGTACCTCTGCCTTCAATAAAGACTTTTTATATATTTTTACTGTGTTGGCGTCTTCACGGGTCTTCTGAACTCGGTTCCTGACAGAATAATCTGGCCAAAAATCTGACCCAATGCTGACACAGCACTTGGAGTATTTTTTTTCCTTCTTTTTTTTCATCGTACCTGTCATGGAGGATCTCACGCTCCTGGAGTTTATGGAGCTAGAGAAGGAGCAGGAGTCACCGTTCTGGGGAACGCGGCTGGCCATCAGGCCAGAGCCACGCAGAGGCTCCACTCCTCTGTCCAGGCCTGCTGCAAACGTCTTGTGCAGCGGGTTCATGACCACGCCGCTCCAGCCTCAAACCCCTCCTGTCAGGTCACGACGGCGGCGGTCCCGGAGGTTTTCTGGAGCTGATAAGAGGGTTAATCCTTCTCCCGTGCTGGTGTCGGCGGGTTCCACGGACGGCACCTCATGTTCTGCTTCTGGACCGGTCCCGACGGAGGAGATTGTTCAGGGAATGATGCAGATGGTCGAGGAGGCTGTGTGGGAGGTCTTTGCCAAGCCAACCTGCCCCCACTTACGTCTGCGGGCGGCTGATAGGTTAAATGTCATCTTCTCCACCCATCCAGAGTTGATAGCGGTCCCAGCACTTGGTAATTACTACCTTTATGTCCGGAGGGTATATGGGTCTGCACTGAAGGATGTCGCCATGGAGGGTCTGACCTGCTGTGAGAGGTGGTCACCTTCCCCAGAACCCTCCAACGTGTCGCATCCTGCTCCGGCGGTGGTCCCGGTGGACGCATCGCATCCTGCTCCGGCGGTGGTCCCGGTGGACGCATCGCATCCTGCTCCGGCGGTGGTCCCGGTGGACGCATCGCATCCTGCTCCGGCGGTGGTCCCGGTGGACGCATCGCATCCTGCTCCGGCGGTGGTCCCGGTGGACGCATCGCACCCTGCTCCGGCGGTGGTCCCGGTGGACGCATCGCACCCTGCTCCGGCGGTGGTCCCGGTAGTTGCATCGCACCCTGCTCCGGCGGTGCTCCCGGTAGTTGCATCGCACCCTGCTCCGGCGGTGGTCTCTGAGGACGCATCGCACCCTGCTCTGGCGGTGGTCTCTGAGGACGCATCGCACCCTGCTCTGGCGGTGGTCTCTGAGGACGCATCGCACCCTGCTCTGGCGGTGGTCTCTGAGGACGCATCGCACCCTGCTCTGGCGGTGGTCCGGGAGGACGCATCGCATCCTGCTCCGGCGGTGGTCCGGGAGGACGCATCGCACCCTGCTCCGGCGGTGGTCCGGGAGGACCCATCGCACCCTGCTCCGGCGGTGGTCCGGGAGGACGCATCGCACCCTGCTCCGGCGGTGGTCCGGGAGGACGCATCGCACCCTGCTCCGGCGGTGGTCCGGGAGGACGCATCGCACCCTGCTCCGGCGGTGGTCTCGGAGGACGCATCGCATCCGGCTTCGACGGATGAGGTCCAAGAGGCCCCGGTCCCGGCCCAGCCTGTCCAAGGGGCTCCGGTCCAGCCTGTCCAAGGGGCTCCAGTCCAAGGGTCGACGCCTCCAGGCTCTGAAGAGGACCTCTCCTGCCCCTGCTCTGAAGAGGACCCCTCCTGCCCTCAAGTTCCCCAGTCTGAAGTTCCCCAGTCTGAAGTTCCCCAGTCTGAAGTTCCCCAGTCTGAAGTTCCCCAGTCTGAAGTTCCTGTGTCCCCTCTTAGTCGTAGTCCAGTTTCCCCTCTTAGTCCTCGTCCACCAGTGTCCTCTATCACCACACTCCTACAGTCCCGTCTCCTGGTTCCCCGTCGCCGACCCCCCAGGCTCTCACAGTCCCGGCTCCTGGTTCCCCGTCGCCGGCCCCCCAGGCTCTCACAGTCCCGGCTCCTGGTTCCCCGTCGCCGGCCCCCCAGGCTCTCACAGTCCCGGCTCCTGGTTCCCCGTCGCCGGCCCGCCAGGCTCCAACAGTCCCGGCTCCTGGTTCCCCGTTGCCAGTCCCCCTGACTCTTCTGGCCCTCCTTCCTGGTCCCCCCTCCTCCCGCCCTGCTCTGGCCCTCCTTCCTGGTCCCCCTCCTCCCGCCCTGCTCTGGTTTCCTGTGGGCGTCTGGTATCCGCCCTTGAGGGGGGGGGGGTTCTGTCATGACTCCCGTCCTTCACCCTCCTCCACTTCCTCATTATACCTTCATTCATTTCACCTTGTCCTCTCACCAAGCTCCAGCCAAGCCCTGTTTTCCCCAGCAACCTCTGTCAGCTTCAATCAGCTCCATTCATTCCACCTGCTCCTGTAATCAGCCTCATCCCATTCACCTGCTTCCCCTGCTATAAAAGAACCAGCCATCCAGTCAACAGAGGCCAGATTATTACAGCTCTGCCAGTAGTTCTCCAGCCATCCACCCTGCCTGATCTCTCCCTCTGGACCTTGTTTTTTGCCTGACCCCTGCCTTGCTCGCTGCCTGCCATTTGGACCTTGCCTGTCTCTGACCCTGCTTCAGCCTTGCCCTCCAGGTACCTCTGCCTTCAATAAAGACTTTTTATATATTTTTACTGTGTTGGCGTCTTCACGGGTCTTCTGAACTCGGTTCCTGACACAAATAAAAACAAGTTAGTTTTTGTACCTGGTGGTTGCTACAAACAGACACCATTGAAGGTAATCAGAAGTGAGGAACAGAAAATTAAATGATTCTTTCAATGTTTAGATCAGCAGGAGCTCTGAGACACTGCAGGAGCATCGGTGAGTTTGTGGCCACTGCGCAGGGGGAGGGGGGAGTGGGCTGAAGCAGGGGAGCAGTAAAGATGTTAACTTAGAAAATGTGGGCGCAAGTTTTAATTGTCAAATACTCCAGCGAACCAACCGGAAACAAACCTTCATGAAGCCAGAATGTGGATGACTGGTGTTTGAGGACAAACTGGTATTTTGTCAGATCTCTGGGAGTTCGACTAATGAAAACCCAGAAAATGTACCGGTACCCCCTGTACCCTAGAGAAAAGTGTCAGTATGCTGAATGGTTATAAATAGAGGTGGTGGCGCAACTGGTACAAGCCCAAAGCACTGCTCTGTCCCTAAAGGATGAGTTCATCAGCAGCACCTGATCATCACGATCAGCTCCTGACAGTCGCTGTCCCCCACCCTACCCAGCATAATGTGCTGCGCACCAATGAAACTGGTCCACCGTAACCAGTTCTCCCAACATGTTCACATACAGGCTAGACTTCGCAAGCATCTGTGGCCAGAGCTTTCTTCTCTTTCCATCTCTGCTCCGCCTTTCCTGGCCCGTCTAGGTCCATTTTGCCTCTGGGGCCAAAGGTGCGGTAGCAAGCTCTGGGGTGGGGGTGCTACATCGTATCACATACATACATATATATCACCGGTGCTACATCGTCTGCCCTTCCATGGAGATGATGAGTTACTAGGATCACCCCACAATGGAAACTTTATGGGCTGCTTGGAGTTAATTAGTCGCTTTGATCCACTTCTGTCAGAGCATCTAGCCAGATATGGAAACAAGGGCCGGGGAAATACCAGTTACCTGTCCTCTACAGTTTATGATGAGTTTATTCAACTGATGGCTAAGAAAGTTCTGCGTGCCATTGTAAAAGAAGGTAAAGATGGCAAGTATTTCTCCATCATTGTGGACTCAACACCTGACGTCACACATGTTGATCAGCTTACTTTGATAATTCGATATGTCCTGAAGAAAAGCGGTGAGCCTGTTGAGAGATTTTTGGAGTTCATTCCACTACATGGTCATACTGCAGAACACATGGAGGAACCACTCAAATCTGAGTTAAAAGAACTGGACATTGATTTGATGGACTGTCGTGGGCAGAGCTACAACAATGCTAGTAACATGGCAGGGAAATATTCTGGTCTCCAAGCAAAAATAAAAAATCGTTGTCGTCGTCTTCCTCCGCTTATCCGGGTCTGGGTCGCGGGGGCAGCATCCCATCTAGGGAGCTCCAGACTGTCCTCTCCCCGGCCTTCTCCACCAGCTCCTCCGGCAGGACCCCAAGGCGTTCCCGGACCAGATTGGAGATGTAACCTCTCCAATGTGTCCTGGGTCGACCCGGGGGCCTCCTGCCGGCAGGACATGCCCGAAACACCTGCCCAGGGAGGCATCCAGGAGGCATCCTGACCAGATGCCCAAACCACCTCAGCTGACTCCTTTCGATCCGGAGGAGCAGCGGTTCTACTCCGAGCCCCTCCTGAATGTCCGAGCTCCTCACCCTATCTCTAAGGCTGAGCCCGGCCACCCTACGGAGGAAACTCATTTCGGCCGCTTGTATACGCAATCTCGTTCTTTCGATCATTACCCAAAGCTCATGACCATAGGTGAGGATTGGGACGTAGATCAACCGGTAAATTGAGAGCCTGGCTTTCTGGCTCAGCTCCCTCTTCACCACGACAGATCGGCTCAGCGCCCGCATCACTGCAGATGCTGAACCAATCCGCCTGTTGATCTCCCGATCCCTCCTGCCCTCACTCGTGAACAAGATCCCGAGATACTTAAACTCCTCCACTTGAGCTAGGACCTCTCCCCCGACCCGGAGTTGGCAAGCCACCCTTTTCCGATCAAGAACCATGGTCTCAGATTTGGAGGTGCTGATCCTCCAACACGGAAGAATAAAAAATAAAAATCCTAATGCTGACTTAATACCATGTTCTGCACATTCTCTTAATGTAGTTGGTGCATGTGCAGCAGAATGTTGCAATTAAGCAGTTTCATTTTTTGGCTTCATTCAAAATCTCTACAACTTCTTCTCAGCTTCAACTCATTGGTGGGAGATTTAGTTTTGTCGGTTCATCTCAATGGTAAAAGATGAAGAATCAGTCATGGCCATGTACAAGAAATTCCTAGAGCTAGGCTTGAGGGATGCTTTCCCTAATGTGGACATTTGCCTTCGCATGTATCTGATATTACCGATTGCAAACTATTCAGGAGAAAGATCATTTTCTGTGTTGAAACGAGTAAAAACACATCGGAGAGCAACAGTAACAGGAAAAAAACTGAATGCCTTTGCCCTGTTGGAAATTGAAAATGGATTCACAACTGCACTGGATTTTCAACACATCATCGAGGACTTCACCTCATCAAAACTCAGGAGAAAGCATCTGTAAATGTAAGTTTTTATGAATAAGTAAAGTGAATTTGAAAATCAAATGCAAGATGCATACAGTATACATTAAATGTATAATATAGGGCTATACAGTACTTTCTACTATAATGAAATGAAATATGAGAAACAAACCAAGTATATTCACATCTGAAACAGCTGTCTTATGTATACATTTTATTATTTCAGCACAAGATTGGGATGATGCCGTCAAGTCGTGTTTCTGCTGTTATTGAGGCCTGTGATGCTGGAAGGCTGAAGATTATCCCGGAGTGGAGCATGCTAAATGGTTTCCTTGTTCATTTTTTCCAATTATTTTTATTAATGTTCAAATAGCATAACAAACAATAAGTTCACACTCAGAAAATTCACACAGAATTTCTGATTCAGCTGAGGCAAAAACAGCCTGAATGAGCATAAAGCAAGATCAAAAGTTAAGATAACATTTCATTTTATTAAAATACTTTCTTTTAAGATTATAGATTGTATTAAATTTATACTGTAATAATTTAAGCTGTGTGTTTATAGCTTGTTTTTGCGCTGTTAAACATGCTTCAGTCCATTCAAATCCCTCTATTTCTTCTTGAATGTCTTTCCTCCATCATGTAATTAATTTGTCAACGTTTATAAATGTTGTAACCTATTGTATTTTGCAGAAAATCTTTTAATTAAAGGTGTTGATTAAATGTAAACAGAGCAAATAAGGATTGGGGGGGGGGGGGGGGCGGCGGCACAAATGCAGCCTGCTAGGTGTAGCCCATTTATTTAATCCGGGTCTGACTATAAGTCCTAAAAATAAATAAATGTGGAATTGGTGCGAGTTGATAAGAAAGGTGAAACAAAGAAGTGGGTGATAATTTGATGCGTTAAAAACAATCAGACCACCAAGGCCACTAATTATTAGTTGTGTTATTTTTATTATTAACTATTGCTTTATTACTATACCACTAGAAACAATGAGGGAAATGTCACTTCTGTGTGTGTGTGTGTGTGTGTGTGTGTGTGTGTGTGTGCGCGCGCGCGCGCGCACGGTACGAAGAACGAGTCCAGCATTCGGCTAGCTCCGGTGATTCTGGAGGAGCTCTCGGCTCTCTTCGGAGTGTCTCGCGGGCCAGAGAAGCTTCACCATGGGAACGGAGGCACGAGCCGCAAGAATAAAAGACTTACGGCGATAAAAGACCACAAACTACACAGAAAGTTGTTTTTTTAAGAAACTGTTAAGTTTATCCTCAACCGCTAAATCGCGGTCACCACCGAAGTGTTTATTCGGTGACCAGCGGCCGTTAGCGGTAACACCGTTCCTGAAGTTAAACTCTTACCGGGAGAAAAGTGAAACTCCTGTCCTTCCGGTCCGCGCCTGTCCGATAAAAGCTCACGGTCCCTCCATGAACGAGTTCCTGCAGCTGCGGGACGTCCGCTAGCGAACCTCCGATATGGAACCGAACTAACGGAGCAGTAGACGTCGCGGTGCGAACAAAACTCCAAGACAAGCGGACCTGCAGCTCGCGTACCACACACAGAAGGAATTTCCGGTTTTTTCACAATAAAACACATTGTGTCGGAGCAGACGGATTTCAGTATCATAACAGTCCATGATGTAAGCATATCTCAGAAATCCTGCAGGCAGGGGCGCCGTAAAGGGTGGAAAGGTTAGCACGATTCTAAAGGCCCACGGCTGTCAGGGGGCCCAAAAAAGTTTCAAACTTGAATTAAAAAAAGTTTAAAAATCATAAGTACTTTACTTTGCAGTATTTTTAGTAGTGTAAGTCAATAAGCAAACTATATTTTTGTCCTTATGAAAAGTATATTTATTCAGATGTTCTCTACTTTATTTAGACAAATTCCTGAAAAAGACTTGCAGCACAACCAGTGTCTTTGTTTCTGACCACACCCAAAGTATGGAAGAGATGAGAGGCTAAATGTCTCCAACATATCCAGAAACGTCCAGCTGTTTTCAGCTAAAACCATCAACATATATACTGGACAATGTGTTTCCATAGACTCCAATTATAAGTTTTTGAGCCAAAATGGGAGGTGGCCACCACTGCCATTTTGACCGTGTCACAGGTTCCGTCAAACCTAGACAATTCCAAAAAAGGGAAAAGAGGTGGAGCTGGGATCAAATGACTACACCCGTCGAACTGATGTGATGTAGCTACAAGCTAACCCAAAGCTAACGTGGAGGTGGGGGCTAAGCTAACGGAGGTAGCTACCTAGCTACAACCAGAGTTAACTGTGCACAACACTGGAGCTTCTGAGTCAGAGATACGCTGGTCTGACAGCTGGGTAAAACCAGGTGGAACACAGATGTCTCCCGAGAGCTCCACAAGCCGGCAGCCGCGTAGCAGACAGGCGCCGCTGCAATCAGAGATGCGCCGCACTGTCGCTGGGGAGAACCGGGTGGAAAACATTGCTTTCCATCTGACAGCTCCACAAGCCGGCAGCTGTGCAGCAGACAGGCGCCGCAATCAGAGATGCGCCGAGCTGCAGCTGAGGGGAGGGGACCATACAGATAGTCGGAACCGTAAATATGTTGATGGTCGGAACCCAGCTCCACCAACATGTCATGTTTCAACCCGTTTTCAAAAATGCAGCGTCATGTTAAATGCACTGGGTTTTACCCTATTACATTTAAATTTCATGGTTAAACAGTGCATATTAAAATCTAAGCTCAGGTAGTGCAAGAGCGGCAGTGACCTAAAATACATGAAAATAATTTTACTTACCAAAAAAATGAAGTGGAGACTCCTTGGATGCACAATTAGTGCAATTAATACCACAGCAAGTAATTTTGTCCAACCATTGCACAAATAATATCCAAAATGAATGCACAAACACTACAACTACTGGTCTTAACTGAGAGACTGAAAATGATGGAACAGTTGTCAGGCTAAGATTGAGGCCTTTCCCTGCAGTCTGATGCTCATTAATTATTCAGAATTTTAGGCATTTAATCATAGACATATAAATATTGGACAATGGGTTTCCATAGCCTCCAATAACACGTTTTTGAAGAAAAATGGGAGGTGGCCACCAAGGCCGGATTAACCATATGGGCAACTGGGCAATTGCCCAGGGTCCACGAACTCTAAAGGGCCCAGGGCAGCAAGGGCACGAGCAAAATACTGTATCTGTAATTTCCCGCTTTATGAGGACTATGGTGACCGTACGTCCAGTTTTCCCCGGACATGTCCACTTTTCACTCTCTGTCCGGGGCGTCCGGACTGGGGGTTCTTGTATTGATGAAAATGTAGGCTTTTCATCCAGGAGCAGAGATCGAATTATGGGGGAGCTGTATATCCTACACATCCAGGGAAGCCGGAAAAAAGTTTTCTACCTATATTACATCATTTATGGACTCGTTTGAGCAGAGAGCACAGAGAGCGGCACAGTGAGTTGTTGCGCAGCGCTCCAGGCTGCTGCGTCCAGCGCACAGTCCATTCTCAAAGTGGCGCAACCAAAAAACTATAATTAGCACACGATCGTTCATGTCCGTACATGTTCTCTATTTTCTGTCTTATTTGGGCCTGAAGCGCTCTGCTACTGCGGAGCTCATCACCTGTGTTGCGGTGATTTCACCTCACTGACGCAGCAACGAAAGGCGCACTCCGCTTTGCGGTCAGGAGATGCCTTTGATCTGCTCAGAAGCAACTGATGAGGTAAAAAAGTAAGAATCCAGGCAGCAGATTTTATGGAGAGTTTAGAGGAGATGCAGGAAGATGAGAGACAGACAGGACAGGAAAATAGTTCAATAAAAACAAGAAAACAAAACAAAAAGTAAAATGTAGGTAGATTCATCTCCACTACACGTTTTTACAAAGCAATAAGTTACACACATGTAATAATTATACATCTGATACAATTCAAATCACCTTCAACACTCAGTCACACACCCAGGGCTGTTTCAAGACATTTTGGGGGCCAAGGCAAAATGCCCCCCCCACCCCCCACCCCCATAACTGGGCTCCCCAGAAGCCTCTGTGTAATTCATACCCTCTCCAGTAGTGTTAGTTATACAGTGTTTGTAAAAGCCCCTCAGACATTACTGACATGTTCTAATATTATCAGATGAAAAACTAAATTATCAGACATGCTGTCTCATCTGCTGCTTTTCTAAACTTGCTAAAAGTAACAAAACCATTTGAAAGCAACTATTTGTGGATTATCTGAAAGTTTCCATGGAGTGTGTGACAACTTATGTTTTCATTGATCCTAACATCTAATCTGACAGCTGAAACAAGCATCCTTAATAATCTGTGCACAGGAAGCGTACCAATGCTGTAGTAAAACAAAAAGTATAATAATTTATTATTAGTAAAACCTTGTTGCAGCACTAAAGCAGAAAAATGAGATTTTGCAGTAAATATGCAAAATATTTACATATGAATTGTTTTAGAGCCCTTTTATTGGCAGAATCTGATATTAATTTAGTTCTTACAAAAAATGGGTCCCAATGTGCAAAATAGAAAAAATGCTGGAAGTGCTGCAGTGGTGTGAGAAATCTTATCTGGTGCTCTCACTGGTGCTCTTCAGCCAAGGGATCCACATAAATGTTGGCAAAAGGAGATCTGAGGCACTCAGGAGATGCAAAAATAAAAAGCCTTTATTAGTACATGGCTTAAATTGTTAAAAACATCAATGCCAACGCGTTTCAGCCCACAGGGCCTTCGTCAGGGCTCAAAATGTTTGTATGCTCACTCACCCCCATGTTAAAAAGGCCAATCAATGACACCTGCCGAAGCTGGGCAGGTAGACTGCATTCTGATTGGATGACCAGTACAACACAAAAACTTTTTACATCTAAACAATCCTATTGTAAGGATGAATACTTACAAATATGAAATTTCACTTATAGAATTTGAGAAAAAATTATAAATATGGTACACAAATTGTAAGAAAACATGAGATTATAAATAAGGAGCTAAATCAAATTCTCCATCAAGACCTGGGAAATTAGTTGCTTTTAGTGTGTAAATCCAAAATGATTCTCTTTGCAAGAGTTTTTTAAGCCTATCTCCTCCTCTAATTGAATTTTTTATATGTTCAAACCCTGTGATTTTAAGAGAGTTACAGCTTCCATGATTTGTGTCTTTATAATGCACTGCCATAGGGTATAGAGGATTACCAGATCTGATTGCTTGTTTGTGCTCTGCAAGTCTTGCTTTTAACTTACGTTTAGTTCTTCCAATATAGAAGCAACCACAAGGGCATTCTAGTCTGTAGACCACAAATGAAGTATTGCAATTGATAAATGTAATAGTGTAAAAAGTACGTCCTGTGAAAACATCAGCAAAACAGTTAGTGTTAGTCATGTTGTCACAGTGAACACAATTTCCACATTTATAGTTGCCTTTTCGAGTTGATAACCAGGTTTTTTGTTGCTGTGGGGGAAGGTGACTTTGAACAAGTTGATCATTTAACGTTGGGGCTCGTCTGAAGCTGATAGTAGGAGTATCTGGGAGAGCTTCCCTAAGAACACTGTCACTTTTCAGTATGTCCCAGTTTTTTGTAATTATTTTTTTGATCTTGTTGGCTTGATCACTGAATTGGGTCACAAAATAAACACCATCTGATCTTTGTAGGTTCTTCTCTTTAGGTACCAATAGCTGTTCTCTTGGCAGGCTTTTAGTCTTATTATACGCTTTGAGTATAGTTCTTTGCTGGTATCCTCTTGTTGTAAAGCTCTGGCCCATAACTGTAGCATTTCTTTCAAATTCTTCTTCTGTGTCACAAATACGTCTTTGAAACTGACCAGTAGGAATGTTGTTTATTAACCATGATGGATGGAAACTGTCTGCTCTGAGGACTGTATTACGGTCAGTAGGTTTTCTAAAAATAGAAGTGTGTAAATCTCCATTATCAGATTTTGAGATTTTTATGTCTAGGAAATTAATTTCTGATGAGGAGAAGTCTAGGCTGAGTTTCAAACTTTTGTTAGTTTTGTTAAGATATGAATGGAATTGAAGTAGTTCTGATTCTGAACCAGACCACAGCAGAATAATGTCGTCAATGTATCTTCCCCACCACATCATCTTATCAGCATAGACATTACCATCAGTGTATACATATGTTTCTTCCCAAAGTCCCATAAAAAGATTCGAGTAATTGGGTGCAAAGCATGCTCCCATTACTGTACCTTTTTTCTGTCCAAAAAATTGGTTTGGAAACAGAAACACATTGTTACATAAAGTCCACTTCGCCAGCTGAAGGATGAAAGAAGAAGGAGGCATATCTTCTGAATGTCTTTGGTCCAGATAATAGGTTAGTGCTTCTAGTTCTTCTGTGTGGTCAATGTTAGTGTATAGTGCCTCCACATCCATAGTAACAAGAAGTCCAGGTCCTATGTTCCTTATATCATTCAGTTTGTTCAGTACTTGAGTAGTGTCTTGAACAAAAGAAGGCAGTTCTGAAACCCATGGTTTAATGGAAAAATCTACAAACTGTGAGGCTGGTTCTGTGATTGATTCATTGCCACTAATTATTGGTCTGCCTGGTGGATTCTCCAAGTTCTTATGGATTTTAGGGAGCATGTAGAAGGAAGGAATTCTTGGGTGCTCATTCAGTAGAAAGTCATGTTCTTTTTGTGAGATCCATTGTTCATTTTTAGCGTGTAAAAGCATCTCCTTAAGTTCGGTCTTTATTTGCTCTGTTGGATTCATTTGAATGTGTTCATAGTATTCACTGTTATCCAACTGTCTCTGCAGTAACGTGCTGCTGACATCAGCAGCACGTTACTGCAGCAGCACGTCATAGCTGCTGATAGGAACCGCTGTGGTCAACAGAACCTTTTCCACTGGAGCCGTCGGCAGCGCGAGTCGGCCGCGTCTCAGGAGCAGCATGTCGCGGCCTTTACGCGCCGGTTCTATTTTCTACGCGTGACGCCTCTGAAACGGGTCAAGTTCGACATTTTTGGGGAAGGAAAGACAGGAAATTGGACGCGGAAACAGAGCGAAGCTACCGAGATTTTCGGAATAAAGAACGTACTGCCTTCCGGTTGCTTTACTTTTAAAAAAGGTTACTAACTGTGCGTCCCCGTGAGAAGTTATCACCTAGCTAGCGGTCTCCTTTGTTTTTCAGGTCCGTATTGGCGATTATAAAACGGACAGAACATAAAACACAAACCAAGTTGTAGTTTTCTCCTGCTTGTTGTTGTGTTTACTGACGAAGTCACTCGTGTGAATTCGTGCTCTGTCGGTGACAGCTGCTCTCCTGCTGCTTCGCGTCTCGTGGGAAGGGCCAAGCAGCAGCTTACGCGAGCAAGACGTGCTGCTGCAGTAACGTGCTGCTGACGGCTCCCGTGGAAACCCGGGGTAATTCTTCAGGCTGTTGACTTTAAATATTTTTTTTACTTTAAAAAATTAATAACTAAGGAATAACTGTGGAGTTGTTTTTTCCAATGTGTGGTGGGTGGGTGGACTTGGGTTTGGGTGAGAGGCGTACAGGCACGGGGGGTGGGGGTGGGGCTGCTGCAAATGGGCACTCGCCTCATTCATTTACAAGCACAGAGAGTCACATCAGATGGATGGAAGAGCCCAACAGAGTGAAAAGTGGACATGTCTAGTGAAGAGTTCGTTTCATCACATTAGTGTCATGGCTGCACACATCCTCACAGCCCCGCCCCTTTACCCAGGTGTGTCTGATCAGAACTCCCACTGGGCTCCAGTTCAACTGTCAGAAACCTACAGGTGACCTTACTGTGCTGTTCCAGCTGGAAACTGGATTTAGAATAGAAGCATGATCAGCATTAACCTCATCCAGCTCCTGAATATTTATCATATTCAGTAAAAATCAACACTAGATTATTTAGTATAAGCTCTCATGTTTAATTGATGTAACATTGTTTTCCAAGTAAGACTGCATAAGAGGTTTGTTCTGAAGTAGAAAAAACAAAAACCAGGTTCTTTTCTTGTCTTTATTATAGAACATCAGCTTTGTACGTTTGTTTCAGGCTGGTTTAAACGGCGCTGATGCGTAGAGATCCACCACTAGAGGGCGCTGTGGGTCCGCTCAGACACAATCGTATCAAACATGTTTTACTACAATGGTGGTGAAGACGAATCCGTTTGACTAAAGATCTACGTCATTTTGATTTTAGGGTAAAAATTATCTACTTTCCCAGAAGTTAAAAAAAACATTTTCTCCACAAGAAAAGTTCTGTTTTACTTTGATGTTTCTGTGTCTCATGGTGGGGTTCTATGTTCCTGTAGTCTTCACTGAACACACGCACGCACGCACACACACACGCACGCACACACACACACCTGATGATTTTATCTGATCACATCTCACAAGAGCAGAAACAAACATTCATATCAAACATGTTGACAGACGTTCTTGAAGAACATCGGTGGGACTAAAGGTCCTGTTCCCCAAACAGAACCGGAAGCTGGACCCTGACACCTAACAAATACATATTTATAGATGGGGTCAAAGGTCATACGGTGGAGTTCATATGATATTGGTCACAGAGCACAAAACCAATTCCTCCAGACCTTATCCAGACCCTGTCTTCTGATCTGGACACACCAAGATCTTGTGCAGAACTTAAGAATAATCTGCAGAAGCCGTGACTCAGGGTCTCTTCAGGGTCTCCATGTAATGAAACGTGGCTCCTAGAGCCCAGCTGGTCTCCACCTGGTTGATGGTCCTCGCCAGCTGTGACAGACAGATCAGGATCAGAACAGAGTCATCAAGCCAGTGATGGATCAGAACCTGGTCCAGACTCACCTTGAGCTGTTTGTGTGGGGGGAGGCCAAGCTCCTGGAGCAGAACTGAGATGTAGACTAGGTCCAGGCAGAGGAAGGGGCTCTGCAGGGGGCCCCGGATCACACGGCTGCACACTGCAGAAAACAAGAACCAGCAAACATGGGCCTCCATGATCAGGTGCACAGGTGCAGGTCTGACGTGGAACAGGTTCTGACTCACCTGTTTGAGCAGCCTGAACATAGTCGGACACTCTGATGGTTCCTCCTCTCTTCTCATCTGGACACAGAAACAGATGAGTTGGTTCCTTCAGAACATCGCCTCAGAGCAACCCCACTAGCGTTCTGAGAGCCAGCTGTGTGCAGCAGCACCACTGTGACCTTACCGATGACCCCGAGGTCGACAGCGCGGTCGTAGTAGTAGGAGAAAGCATAAAAGTCCACGTCAGCTGCCTCAGACGCCTTCATCACCTTCCTGAACAAAACCTTCTCCACTATGGACCGGCACGCTTCGTAGGCCGGTCCACCTGACACACAAACACAAGGTTCCTCAGGCTCCAGCTGCATGATGGGTAATCTGTGGGCCATCCAGCCAATCAGGTCCCTGTACCTGCCTCCTGTCCTTTCACCGTGTAGATGATGTCAGCGTGCTCCCAAGTTCCGGAAAACTCTGCTGGGAGACATGTGCTGAGCAGCTCTGTGCTGCTGCCTACTGAAAACACACACACACGCACCCACATACACATACCACACACACACACACACACACACACACACACGCACGCACACACACACACACACACACAGAAACACTCAGGAAGAGCCCTCCAGCAGTTAAATCTCAGCAACAGCTGGCAGCAGCCGCATTAATCTTCTGAGTTATTAAAAGATTAGATAATGACTTATTTATCTGAATCCCGGAGGGATGAAAGTCCAGCTGAGGAGCCAGAACCACAAGTTGGGTCAGGTACGTACCGGGGACAGCCGGAGAGCTGGGACCTCCTAGGATGGCGAGTCGAGCAGACATGAGACCGAGACCCAGGTAGCTGCAGGAGGGTCGGTGGGTCATTGATGCCCATGGTGATCAGCACAGAACACACACCAATTAGTCTGAATGCTTCTCAGTCACAACAGGACTGTGTGTGTGTGTATACCTGTGAGTGTAGACGGTGTGTGTGTTACTGAACATCTGGAAGGACCGGATGGAGTCCACAGGTGAGTCCTGGATGGTTTTCTGTTCCAGAACAAGCAGGAGAACATAAGGTGATGGCATGAGGGGGGTTCTGGTTCTGGTACCAGGTCTGCCCTCCTCAGTCCCTCTTCTCTCTACCAGCTTGCCTGGGTTTAGGCCACGCCCCTTTGGTGTTTTTGGACTCAGTCGCCACCCATTTCTGATCCATGCATGCAGACAGCTCCTCCTTACCTCATCTCGTGGACTGAAGGTGATCTGTGTCGACCCCCCTCCCAAATCCAGCATGCCCACCGTGGTGGAGCCGTGGCTATGGAGACCGCCTGGAATGAGAGGGAACATGAAGCGCTGCAGTAAGTGACTGGTTCTGATCCAGGACCACCTGGTGTGGAACCAGAACCATGGTTCTGACCAATTTCCAGCTGTCTGATCTGGGGTTCTGGTTCTTACCTGTGAGGAAGTTGATGGTGATCCAAGCAGAAATACCTGGGGGGAAAGAGAGGAACCTTTTCAGAACCAGAACCTGAGCAGTCCGTCTGTGGTTCTGTTTAGTAATCTGCTGTAAGTTCAGTTTGACCCGCTTGGGTTCTGTCGGTTCTGTTTGACCAATACAAACACGAAGCCCGTCTGAATTTAATCCAATCCTTTTAAAGTAGTTCATACAAGCAATTACGTCCCAGTGGGATAATGTTCCTTTTAATCTTTTGGGGGGGGGGGGGGGGGGGGTCCTGATTATCCGACCCGTTTCCTCCTCTGTGGGTCGAATCGGCTCATTAGAAATGCCTCTAATGATCTCTGCTGGGGCCATTAATGGCCCCAACCATTCCTGGTCAGTCTTCGCCTCTGTGCTTATCCCTGGCTCCCATTACCCTCTGCCCGCCTGGATGGAGAGACTTATTGTGTCTGTTTACCTCCAGCTCTAAAAGCCAGAGGATCTGCACTCACAGGTTTTGTCTTCTTAGAGGCTTCTATGATACAGTTTCTCTCAAGCTCTTAATCATCCACTTCTGCGTGCCTACGGGGTCAAAGGTCACAGCTAAAAGGCTCTAATGCATGCAGCTGAAAGCAGACACTAATGTCGTCTTTGAGGTGACCTGAAAAAGGAAATCCTGCGTTTGTCTCATGCAGCTGCAAACAGCTGCTTCCTTCCTTCAGGAAGAAGAATCTCTTAATTCTTTAAAAACAAACATTCTTCATCAAAGGGACACAACCATAAACAAGCTGTGATATCCTCCATCTTCAAGTATCATCTCATGTGAGGTGACCTCATGAGTGTGTGTCTCCATCCTGACCACTAGATGGCAGTAAGTGTTACAGACTGAACCTGTAACCTGAAGAATGTCTGAAGGCCTGAATGTTCTCAGAGAGCAGAGCTACTGGGTCTGTTTCGCTGGAGCTCACCTGAACAACCATCACAACCACCAGGCCAGGGGCCTCCTTTGTAAAACTCTACTCACATACAGTTAAAAATCACACCTGTCCTAGAAATGTCCCATCTCCGACACACCCACCACCACAAATGGACAACGCAAACCACGTTATGAATATTGTGCACATAAATAACCCTGCTTATCAGCTGTATGTCACAGGTAACCATGACAACCAAGACAGAAATCCAGGGTCTGGGGCATGACGTAGGCACGGAAAAAATGTTTTTTTTTTTTGCCTTCGAGTGTCACTGCGCTGCTGCAGCGGTAGGCCGTGGGGCCATTCGTGGTCATCCTTGATGCTAACTATGGAGCGCAGGAATCGCAGACATGCTCCAGATCTAAGGGGAGAGTTCTATGGCCAAAAGTTCAAAAACTGTTTAATGTCTCAATCTTGTTAGTTTTTCTCCAGTCAGAGATGTAGTCACCGTGAACAGTCTGTGAGCCTGCGTGGTTGACGTGTCTCTGGTGAGCTAACGCTGGCATTTGTAACTAGACACCGGCTGCCAAAAAGCTCCAGAGTTGTCCAAAGAAGTAAAGCCAGAACAGTGGATGGCACATGCAGAATTTCTTATTCTTTCAGACAGATCCTCTGCACGTAACACCAGTGGGAACGTGTTGCCTGCCCCCCCCCCCCCGCCTTTTTAACACGAATAAGCTCCAGGCTGATGGGGAGATTCCACCTGCTGGAGTCACAAAGCTGCTCCCAACTTGCTCGGCCTCCCGCACACATCCGCCCCTCCCTCCAACACCAACGACACTGGCCAGGCTCTGCGTGAATACTGTAGAAATTCAGTGTAGCTACACTTATCCATCTATGAAAAGATAAAGCAATTTCAGTTTTTTAAGCAATTTTGCCATGAATCATGTAACAGAATGAAATGACTGTTTTCCACCAAAAGTCATTTTCCCCCTCTCCTCTGACACAGAACTAGTCTGCATGAGATATTGCCTCAAGGTCATGCATTTGCTATAAACTGCTTTCTTTCCAGCTCAAGAGAAGATTGAAGAAAGGACTCTCCTTTTAATAAATCAAAGAACTCTTTTTTAATAAAGCTAATCAAACTAAGTGTTAGTCAATAACAAGATGTGACCAATCTGTGAAATCAAAATATTAATGACGTTATTATAATTCTATAGAGTATAATAAGTAATATGACTTTAAATGTTCCCACTAGGACTGATCACACGTAGCGTTAAAAGACATGACACATTGCTTTACTGATCCAATCAGAATCTGCCAGACCTGACGGAGGCGTGGTTTTGGTGGTGCTTGGTAAATCTGTCATCTTTTCATTCGACCATAAACCAAAACATCCGAAGTATAAAACTATGCCCACGTCATCTTTAACGCCAGTTCAAAGCGTTCTAGAGAAGTTGTCGGAGTGGCCAATCCGTAACTTTCCTCTTCAGCCAAAAGAACCAATGACAAGCTGGATAAAATCTGTTGCTGTTCCAACTGCTGCAACGGTTCCTTTCAGAATAAAAGCTGAACCATCACGATCCAGGTTTGGGTCTCGCTAGATGCCAACAAAACTGTTGTGACCCGGGAGTACCTCAAGACTGCTGATCGGCTGCCGCGGCTGTTTCTACAAGCTTCGGCTCCATTAGGTCAAGCTGGACCTTTACACCTCCTGAGCTAGACGGGGACTACCGTAAGGGTACGTAGACTGACAAATGGCGTCGAATGTGTTTATGAATCTCCTAACTAAAGCTTACAGCGAAGACATCACCTCCTGGAAATTTCAGGTGAGCGTTTCGATCATAGTTTGGACCATCACGTCGACAGGCAGGGTTAAACGAACTGTCATGGATGATTTTTTAAGTTGCGCAGCTATTCAGTATTTCAGTGCAGCAATAAAGAGTCTAAAGAGCTAAAGACTAAAACAAAAGGCATACCACAGTTTCCACATGTGAATCCAGAGTGTAGTCGCTAAGTCCAGAGGCCTGACCTACTGCCTTGGCTATACAGGTGCTGGCCAGTAAATTAGAATATCATCAAAAGGTTGAAAATATTTCAGTAATTCCATTCAAAACGTGAAACTTGTACATTATATTCATGCAATGCACACAGACCAATGTATTTCCGATGTTTATTACGTTTAATTTTGATATTTATAGGTGACAACCAATGAAAACATCAAATCTGGTATCTCAGAAAATTAGAATATTCTAAAGGCCAATGAAAAAATGTTTGTTTCTCTAATGTTGGCCAACTGAAAAGAATGAACATGAAAAGAATGTGCATGTATAGCACTCAATACTTAGTCGGGGCTCCTTTTGCCTCAATAACTGCAGTAATGCGGCGTGGCATGGACTCGATCAGTCTGTGGCACTGCTCAGGTGTTATGGGAGCCCAGGTTGCTCTGATAGTCGTCTTCAGCTCCTCTGCATTGTTGGGTCTAGCGTATTGCATCCTCCGCTTCACAATACCCCATAGATTTTCTATGGGGTTAAGGTCAGGCGAGTTTGCTGGCCAATCAAGGACAGGGATACCATGGTCCTTGAACCAGGTGCTGGTGGTTTTGGCACTGTGTGCAGGTGCCAAGTCCTGTTGAAAGGTGAAGTCTGCATCCCCATAAAGTTGGTCAGCAGCAGGAAGCATGAAGTGCTCTAAAACTTCCTGGTAGACGGCTGCATTGACCCTGGACCTCAGGAAACAGAGTGGGCCAACACCGGCAGATGACATGGCACCCCACACCATCACTGACGGTGGAAACTTTACACTGGACCTCATGCAACGTGGATTCTGTGCTTCTCCGCTCTTCCTCCAGACTCTGGGTCCTTGATTTCCAAAGGAAATGCAGAACTTGCTTTCATCAGAAAACATAACTTTGGACCACTCAGCATCAGTCCAGTCCTTTTTGTCCTTGGCCCAGGCGAGACGCTTCTTGCGCTGTTTCTTGTTCAAGAGTGGCTTGACACACGGAATGCGACACCTGAATCCCATGTCTTTCATGAGTCTCCTCGTGGTGGTTCTTGAAGCGCTGACTCCAGCTGCAGTCCACTCTTTGTGGATCTCCCCCACATTTTTGAATGGGTTTGTCGTCACAATTCTCTGCAGGGTGCGGTTATCCCTAGAGCTTGTACACTTTTTTCTACCACATTTTTTCCGTCCCTTCGCCTGTCTGTTAATGTGCTTGGACACAGAGCTCTGCGAACAGCCAGCTTCTTTAGCAATCACCTTTTGTGTCTTGCCCTCCTTGTGCAAGGTGTCAATGATTGTCTTTTGGACAGCTGTTAAGTCAGAAGTCTTCCCCATGATTGTGGTGCCTTCAAAACAAGACTGAGGGACCTTTTAAAGGCCTTTGCAGGTGTTTTGAGTAAATCAGCTGATTAGAGTGGCAGCAGGTGTCTTCTATATTCAGCCTTTTCAGAATATTCTAATTTTTTGAGATACCAAATTTGGAGTTTTCATTAGTTGTCACTTATGAATATCAAATTTAAATGTAATGAACATTGGAAATACATTGGTCTGTGTGCATTGCATGAATATAATGTACAAGTTTCACGTTTTGAATGGAATTACTGAAATATTTTCAACCTTTTGATGATATTCTAATTTACTGGCCAGCACCTGTAAATAGCATCCTGCGGGTTGTAACAACTCCATGTATTTCTCCCAACCAAAAACATGATTTGCTCCGGCTGTTTCTGTCCTTAACTATTAACTATATTGGGCTTTAATTCCTTCAGTTTGGCCCGATACTGCGCCAACGTCTGCTTTGATCCCTCTGATCCTTCAGCTGCCATCCATGAGAAAAAAAAACTACCGATCTGTCTAGCTCCTTCTATGGACTCTCACGTTGACAATGAGAAATGTATGGAACCCTGAAGGTGACCAAAACTTGTTGGCATTTTTATACATTTATGTACAGCTAACGAAAATACAAACAACAATGGAACTCTGTTTGTTTTGCTTGTTGCAAGCAGAGACGCTCCACCCTAACCATACCGTTCCAGAAATTTCTGGATCTACAACAGAAGGGAGCCAAAAAAGTCCTGTGATTCAAATCAAATCAAATCAACTTTATTTATAATGCGCTTTCACATGGCCAAAATGGACAAACAAAGCCCTGTACACCAATAAAAAGCACCACAATAGGACATACATATAACCATTTAAAATACAATGAGCAATCCATTAGAAATACAATAAGAAATCCATGTAAAATACTATAAGAAATCCGTTTAAAATACAATAAGAAACCCATTTAAAATACAATACAAAATCCTGAGTGCAAGTTCGCAATCCATATCCGGCCTACTTCCCCCAACTTCAATGTCCAAACGCCAGCGAGAACAGATGTGTTTTTAGTCTGCTTTTAAAGGTTTCCAATTATTTGGCCTGCTTTACATCAGCTGGCAGCTCATTCCAGTGACTTGGTCCAAGTACTGAAAAGGCACGACTCCCACGAGACTTCAGGCTGTACCTAGGCCCAGTTAGTAGTCTCTGGTCAGCTGACCTAAGGGAACGCACCGGGACATGTTGGTGGATGATTTCAGCAAGATATTTAGGTGCCCCTGAGTTTAACAAACAGGATGACCTTAAACCTAATGTGATAAAAGACAGGGAGCCAATGCAAGGCACGTAGGACTGGTGTAATATGTTCAGACCGCCTGGTAGATGTTAACAACCGAGCAGCCGAGTTCTGAACCACCTGGAGGCGTGCTATTGGAGCTCGCCTAAGCCCCACATATAGCGAGTTGCAATAATCCAGCCTGCAGGTAACAAAGGCATGGATTAGTTTCCAAATGACTATGTGACAGAAAAGGCTTAATTTTCGCTATGCGGCGTAGATGAAAAAAGCAAGATCTCACGATTCTGTTCACTTGAGCATCAAATCTGAGCTCTGCGTCCAGTTTTACCCCTAAGTTAGTGACCACCGCCTTCTGATGCGGTGCCAGAGTGGAAAAATCAAGCCCTTGAGCACCTCCTAGGGTCTGTGATTGGCGGGGTATGGGTAGGTTGTCTGGACCGGTTTTACAATCGGAACAGAAAAATTAGCGACCTGATCCTTCCCATTCCATGTCAGTTTGGGAAAAGGCCTATAAGTTGTCTGAGGCTTTTTGTCTCTGGTAGGGTCACCCACGGCAAATAGGTCCAAGGTGAGGGATCAGACAAAGAGCAGCCCAAAGACCCCTATGAAGAACAAGATAAATGGAAACAGTGTTCCCTCACCTGGACGCGGGTCACCGGGGCCCTCCTCTGGAACCAGGCCTAGAATTGGCCTGGCGGAGCCTAGTCGGGCATAGCCCGAAGAGGAGGCGTGGGTCCCCCTTACCATGAGCTGACCACTCGTGGGAGGGGCCAAAGGGGTCAGGAGTTTTGTTTGTTGGGTGGTAGTCGAAGGCAGGGACCTTGGCGGTCTGATCCTCAGCTATAAAACTAGCTCTTGGTAAATGGAATGTCACTTCTCTGATGGGGAAAGAGCCAGAGCTGGTGTTTGAGAGGTTCCGGCTAGATATAGTTGGACTCACCTCAACGCATGGCTCTGGCTCTGGAACCAGTTTCCTTGAAAGGGGTTGTACTTTCTCCCACTATGGAGTTGCTCCCACTGAGAGGTACTGAGCAGCAGTGTTGCCAACTCAGCGACTTTGTCACTGTTCCTAACGGTTTTTTGACCCCCCTCAACGACTTTTCTTCCAAAATGCACCTAGCGACATTTCTCAGGACCTGTTGCTACTTTCTGTAGAACTTTCTTGAAGATATTCCCTACAGGTTAGCAACAAAGAAACCATTTGCACTCTGAACCGTTCTTCCGGGAGTAAGAAAAGAGAACGATAATCTGCACATGTGCACGAGGACTGACAAATCATAAACCATTATGGGCCGGGCCGATTCGCCGAAGGCAAAGGTACAGTTGCAGAGCTGGAGACCGCCGATTTACATCTGCTGCTGCTGCAGGCTCACGCTTCTACTAGAGATGGTGCAGGCGTCAACCTGCCATCTCTGGTTCTGCAGCCGTCAGACACTTTGGCTTTTCCTGCATTTGGCAAATACAGTCAACGGGAGTTTCAACTACCGTCCCGTTTACACACGCAGCTCTGTGGCTCATGTGAATTTCCTTCAGTGACACAGGGATGGTTATACCATGAGCACCCGCTCCCTTTTGCTCGGTGCATCGTTATTATCACGATGGAGAGAATACACAACAGAGAAATTGAGAAACTATGACGTGTAACCCCCCCCCCCCCCCCCCCACACACACACACACACACAGCTTTTTAGGAAAATGTCTGTGAGAATGAGGAGAGCAGGTCTGAGTTATATCCTACAACAGAACTGTTTGTATCACCACACCATATCTGTCTTAATGTCACTTTATTGATAGTTTTGGAATTGATTGTACATATCAAAGCAATTTGGGCCATTTTAATCATAATAATTAATAACTTTAACACATAACAGTTTTTATTTTCCTCCCTTTTAGTCTATATATATTTATTTTTAGTCTACATATATATATATATATATATATATATATATATATATATATATATATATATATGTTTATGTATTTACTTCCGGTTCCGGTTGAGTGAACGCTGGCGCGTCTCGCTGCCGCTGCTCGCTGGCAAACAAACTTTTTGTATTTTTTTTTCTTCTTTTTCACCCTGGTCACATCCCTGTGTCGGTGAAAACTCATTTTCACCTACCTGCTCAGCTTGCGTTCTGGTTGCACATCACCACCTCCCTGCTCCACTCCATAATGTGGTCCAGCAGGATTTCTGTGTGCCTCGCACTGGCCTGGATGATCCTGTCGCTCATTCTTCTGTCCGTGGATGGCCTTCTCCAGTACTCGGCGGCGGAGCTCTTCAACCTCCGCTTTCGCTACTCCGGATCTCCACCACCAGCTCTGTGCCTCTTCCCCGACATCACCTTCCAGCCTCGCCGTCGGTATATCCATCGGGGGTCCCGGCGGAACCTCCATCTCGACGGCTCCAAAGGAATATCCTCCTTCTGGTCCACGACTAGCCGGCGGCTACCCAGGAATACCTGCCGAGCTGCCGACTCCAGCGTGTTAGCCCGGCTGGCTAGTCGGACTAATGCTCCTGTCGCCAGGGACTTCCGCACTGCTAATTTTGGTCTTCTCAACATTCGCTCCCTCTCTGGTAAAGGACATCTCCTCCAAGATACCATCAGTGACCATAAGCTAGACTTTCTTTGTCTGAACGAAACATGGCAACAACCCAGCGATTTCTCACAACTCAATGACTGTACTCCTCCCGGATTTGTTTACCTCTCCAAACCCCGTGGGTCGGGCCGCGGCGGTGGTCTCGCGATACTGTATCGCGAGACTTGGAAGGTCCTTCCCGTAAACCTTCCTCCTCTCACCACTCTGGAATGCCTCGCCTGTCAACTCTCCGGCCCGACCCCCACAATAATTGTCACTGTTTATCGTCCCCCCAAGTTCAGCCCTGAGTTTTTAAATGAACTCTCTGCTCTTTTATCCCATCTGTCCGCCCTTTCCCCAAATGTAATTTTACTTGGTGATTTTAATATTCATATGGACAATATGGCCCTCCCCCTCAGCAAAGACTTCTCCTCATCTTTGGACAGCCTCAGTTTTCATCAATATGCCAATTTTCCCACTCACATTAAAGGTCACACCCTGGATTTAATCTGCTGCTCCGGCCTGACCCCCTCCAACTGTACAGCTGACCCGCTCCCTTTCACGGACCACTTCCTCATCTCCTTTTCTGTTCCCCTCCGTCTCTCCATCATCAAGTCACCACGTATCATTTCTTTTCGTAATATTAAGGACATTGATCTAGCCTCCCTGTCCTCCAGTTTTGCCACCTTGACCCCTAATTTGTCCTCTACTCCCGATGATCTTGTCATTCAGTACAATAACGGTCTGGTTTCTATCCTTAATTCATTTGCTCCCATCAAATCCCGCTCTGTATATTTTACTCGGTCTGCTCCATGGTTCACCCCTGCCCTTCGCTCCTTGAAAGCTACCAACCGGAGGCTTGAAAGACTCTACAAGAAAACCGGTCTCACCATCCATAAAGACATATTCTGCTCAGATTTCTCTCTACAAGGACTCCATCTCCCATGCCAAATCTCAGTATTACTCCGGTCTCATCTCGTCCAACTCCAGCAACACTAAAACATTATTTTCCATCATGAACAGCATTTTTCAGCCTCCCGACTCCTTACCCATCCATCTTTACTCTTCAGAAACCTGTAACTCTCTCCTTCAGTTTTTTAATGAGAAGGTCAATAGAATCCATCTCTCTTTACCTCATTCCTCCCCTCCCTCTCCTGATTTATTTGAACCCACCATTCCGTTCTCCTCCTTTGAACTTCCCCATCCCTCAGAAATATTAGATTACATCACCAAATCCAAACCTTCCACCTGTCAACTGGACCCTATTCCAACTGTTTTAGTTAAATCCTGCCTTTCTTCTCTGCTCCCTTTTATAACAGCCATTATTCATTCCTCACTATCCTCTGGTACGGTCCCATCCCTATTCAAATCCGCTTCAGTCAGCCCTATTCTAAAAAAACCTGGTTTAGATCCCAATGATTTCAATAACCTCCGTCCCATTTCCCATCTTCCCTTCATTTCCAAAGTCCTTGAGAAAACTGTTGCATCTCAGCTCCATTCACATCTCACCCGCAATAACCTTTATGAACAGTTTCAGTCTGGCTTCCGTCCCCACCACAGCACAGAAACAGCTCTCATCAAGATCACTAACGACCTACTCATTGCTGCTGATTCTGGTTTAATCTCTATTCTTATTCTCCTCGATCTGAGTGCGGCCTTTGACACCATTTCTCATCCCATCCTCCTTAATAGACTCTATTCCTTAGGCATCACTCACACCCCCCTCCGCTGGTTTCAATCTTACCTTACTGGCCGCACTCAGTTCATCCAGTTAAAATCCTTTACCTCAGAACCCTCCCCAGTCAAGTCAGGTGTGCCCCAGGGCTCTGTCCTGGGGCCCCTCCTCTTCATAGTATATCTCCTCCCTATCGGCAAAATCTTCCGCAAATTCAATATCCAGTTTCACTGCTTTGCAGATGACACCCAGCTCTACATTTCCAGTAAGCCCAACTCAACTCTCCCACCATCCTCCCTTACACTCTGCCTCTCTGAAATCAAATCATGGTTCACCTCTAATTTCCTCAAACTCAACGGCAATAAAACTGAACTTCTTCTAGTTGGCACTAACTCCACCCTCTCAACATCTGACAGCTTTTCTTTAACTATTGACAGTGCCACAGTCTCCCCCTCACCTCATGTCAAGAGTCTGGGTGTCATTCTCGACAGCTCCCTTTCTTTTCAGGCTCACATTAATAACTTAATTCGGTCAGCATACTTCCATCTACGTTCCATAAACCGTCTTCGTCCCTCACTGACCCCTCACACTGCCGCCATTCTCGTCCACAGCCTCGTCACCTCCCGTCTCGACTATTGCAATTCACTTCTTTATGGTCTCCCCAACAAACTCCTTCATAAACTGCAACTGGTCCAGAATTCAGCAGCCCGTATTATCACCAGAACCCCTTCCTTTCACCACATCACGCCGGTTCTCCAGCAGCTCCACTGGCTCCCAGTTAAATTCAGGCCCATCTTCAAAATTCTCCTCCATACCTTCAAAGCAATCCACAACCTCTCTCCTCCATATATCTCAGACCTTATAAGTATTCACACCCCGTCCCGTTCACTCAGATCTTCTTCTTCCATCCATCTTGCGGTTCCTTCTGCCCGTCTCGCTACCATGGGGAGCAGAGCTTTCAGCCGCTCTGCTCCTCGACTCTGGAACTCACTTCCCCCAGACATCAGGAACATCGACAGTTTTACCCTTTTCCAATCAAAACTCAAAACACATATGTTTAAATCTGCCTACAACCTCTGATTTTATTGAAATGTTTCTCTCTGTTTTTTCTTCTTTGGGTTTTATTATTGTTTTATTGTATTTTATTACGTGTTTTGTGTAAAGTGACCTTGGGTGTCCTGAAAGGCGCTTTGAAATAAAATGTATTATTATTATTATTATTATTATTATTTAGCAGACGCTTTGTCCAAAGCGACTTACAAGTGATAATCGGCATGTTGCCCTTGAGGCTACAATATCAACAACTTGACATCAACCATGGAGAGGAGGGAACAAAGGAGTGGACGGTAGAGGGGGGTGGGGGGGGATATATATTTGTTCTCCTCTTTGTAATCCAGAGAAAAAAAAATCTGACCAGGCCAGCAGAGGTTTCAGAAGCATTATTGTCTTCCGTAATGCTAACGCAGAAAACCCAGAGCTATGGATTGCTTACAGTAGCTTTTGGACGGGACTTCCCAGTATGAAGCTCAGACAAAACTTTCATACTTTTTGCCAGATTTCCTTACAAATCCAGACGCGGAAATCCAATTTTCTTTTTTAGCTAAGCTTTTAATACTTTTAACACATGACCTGCAGTCACTCATAAATGTGCACTTAGTAATAGGTGCATTAAAAAAATCAAGTTAGCTTGCCCATTTGGCAAGACCACCTCTCCAAGCAGGTGTAATTTGCAAGACCATCTCTCCTGCTGAAGCAGGTTTTTTCTTTATGGAATAGAGATAGCAGTTTGAGACCCTGTATAGATTATAGGGGCCATAACATTAGAACCCAGTTTGTCTGTAATGGTGGTTCTGGCCAGGATATGAGAACCTTTCAGAACTCACTGCTGGTTAGATGCTCGTAACTCGTACCGTTTGTGCAGAGTCTTGAAGTGTCACTCCTAATTACCTTTCTTTGGTATGCAGATCAAACATACTGGCTTTTCATTTGAATAAACAAAAAAAAAACATTCTCTCACTCCGAATGAAAATGATATGTTTTCGTTTTTTCGCTGCCACCATGTTACCGCTCTCTTCACTCACTCCTAATAAATCACCTACGACACTTAAATTAGACACGCCCCAGTGCACGGACCGTGATGGACAACAAAAATGTGATAGACTAGCTGATGAGTTCAAGGGCATCATGTAAAGTTGTTTTTTTATATTGGATTATATTGGTTATATTTTTATATTAAAACATTATTACCACTGTAGGATCTATCATTATATGTTGTCCATTTTGACCTTAGTTGTGAATATCGTGACGTTTGGCTCATGAAAAAAATACTATTCGTCCCATTTTTGTTCTTCATAAACTGTCAGGAGAAACCGCACGACACGACAAAGGTAAAATAACGCCAATCAACACTAACTCACTCGGCTCTACCCCCCCCCCACACACACACACACACACACGTTGTGGGAGCAACCGACTGACCGATAGCTCCACAATCCGACAGAGGAGAGGTTATATTGAAGTTCATCAGGGACATCAACACAATTAACATGACCAAAACTGAAAAACTCTACACGCAACATTTAATCTGTTACTTATTAAAATCCCCTATTGATGTTTATTTTACGAATGAAATATTTGATGAAATGTGCGTGAACAAGCCGTGGTAGATCAGTTATATATATATCCTGATGATTTGTCAGACAGGGTGTGTGGGTGTATAAGAGTTTTTTGTTGACCAACCAAAAACACGCAAAGCGCCGCGGCTGCATATGGAGACGCATTAATGCTTGTGATTATTATATGTGTTTATCTTTGGGTCAAAAATTTCACATGTTTTGTTGAGTTCGTTTTTCTTAGTCATAAATAAAGTTATTAATAATTTGGATCTTAGTTGATATTTTTATCTGCTGGTCAAACAAGTGGAACGGCCCATCTCAGCCTCCTGGCAGCCTATTCCTGAAGCTGCATCTGTGATCTACCTAAAACCATCCTGAGATCGAATGGTCGATCGCGATCGACTGGTTGGGCACACCTGGGCTAGACCAACCTGCAGAACTAAATCATTTTGCTTTGGCTCCTATCTGTCTAGATTTCTAGGCTAACACGCTCCATCAGTGATACTGAATGAATCACTGGACAATACCTTCATCTGTTCCGTCCATGATGGAGACGCTGTCATCTCTGGACAAGAATGGAGACTTGTGGAACAGCGTCCTCACCTGGACAACATCCACATCAAATTCAACACAAACAAAAAAATAAAAATTAAAATAAAAAATAAAAATGCAAACAACAACAAAAACAACCAGGTACAATTTTAGGACCGATGGTCCTCTGATCGCTGTTAGAGCGGTGTGTGTGTGTGTGTGTGTGTGTGTGTGGTTCTCCAGTCACTGTTAAGAGCGGTATTGGGGGTGGGGGTCCTCCGATCGCTGTTAAGAGTGGTTTTGGGGGTGGGGGATGTACTCCAATCGCTGTTAGAGCGGTATTGGGGGTGGGGGTCTTCCGATCGCTGTTAGAGCGATATTGGAGGTGGGGGATGTACTCCAATCGCTGTTAGAGCGGTATTGGGGGTGGGGGTCCTCCGAGGGTCCTTCGACCACTGTTAAGAGTGGTATTGGGGGTGGGGGGTGTACTCCAATCGCTGTTGGAGCGCTATTGGGAGTTGGGGTCCTCCGATCGCTATTAGAGCGGTGTGAGGGATGGGCGTCCTCTGATCGCTGTTACAGTGGTTTGGGGTGGAGGGTGTCCTCCAATCGCTGTTAGAGCTGTAGTGGGGGTGGAGGGGTGCTTTCCGATCACTGTTAAAGCTGTATTTATTAGAACAAAAAGGAAAGCTGCAGGTGGACAGGTGTGTGTGTCTCACTCTGTCCAGCAGCTGGTCGGCCTTCTGTCCAGGCAGCAGCCTCAGGCCAGCCGTGGCTTTCAGAATGACAGGAGTTTTTATCCACATGGAGGGTGGAACACTTGACTTAGCCATATCCAGGAGCTCCACGAGTCCTGCAGAACACTGGAGACAAACAAACATGTAGAGACAACATGTCTCTGTTTCTGTGGACCTTTGAAACTATTGCTGTGATTTTTTTCAGTTTCTTCCCGTAAATGTTGGTTCTGAAGGCCCAGAAATGCCAACAAAAGCATCAGGCCGGGGACACACCGGCCGCGGAAGCGCCGCGAAGCGCCGAGAAGCGAATCGCTCACGAAATTCGGCCGCTGCTCGCCGCTCCTCAGTTCAGATCAGACGCGCCCCAGTCGAGGCGCGCCTCGGCTCAGCTGTAGTTTTTCTTTTAAAACACTTGGTGTCCTCAATTTCCTCTCTGCCTTTTCTCAGCTATTTTCCTCTACGTGTGTGCGCGCGCGCGTGTGTGTGTGTGTGTGTCTGTGTGTGTGTGTGAACCTATGGTATGAGTTGTTTCTGCCAGTTGAATCTCTTGGAACCCGCTCCAATTCTGCAGCTGTATCCTAGCAGTTTCTTCCGAAATGGGTACGTAAATAAACATGTTTTTCGAGGGTCGTACAGCTCCTTGTGTTTCTCAACTTCCATAATTAATTTAAAGTCATCCATCTTAACTGCTTGCCTCAGACTTTCTGCCTCTCTGTCATGTTTGCTCCGTGAAAAGACACCCAAAACCACACCCCCCTTCACGTGGTCACACACGCACACAAGTTCGATGTGTGTGTGTGTGTTCGTGTGGTTTTTCTGCAGTGTCTGATTACGAACACATTTGACTATTGCGGAATTTTATTTTGAAATGCTTTATTTTGTTAACTTTACCGGCCTGCCTCTTATGTCTAGGTTTGACTTCCTGCCAGAATTGACGCAATTCACCCGCGGCTCGCGAAAAAAATAGAGCCGACGCCGAAATGATCGCTGCACGGCGCGGGCTGGGGCGCCGGCGCGAGGCGATTCGCGGCGCTTCGGCGGCCCATGTGGTCTATAGAATAGCTCAACAAGGGCGCCGAATGAAGGCGGCCCCATTTTCGCGGCGCTTCGCGGCGCTTCCGCGGCCGGTGTGTCCCCGGCGTCAGGATGAAAATTGTATATCAGATTACATCCAGGACATCATAAGATGCCCTGTTTCTTGACAGCCTCTTCAAAGGGTGTCTCTCCAAATTTCAGTTTAAAAGCTCCTTTTTATAACAATAAAAATAGTAGTTGTTGCACGCCACTCATTACCTTTTGTGGGTCGTCAGCATATGCCGACAGTCCAGGTTTGATGGCTCTGAATGTCTCGTGGTCCAGTTTAGGAGGTTCTGTGGGAAAAAAGTCTCAGTATGATAAAGGTGATCAATATCATCACAAAAGGTGTGGAACACTAATTTAATCACTTTGTTTACAGTGGTGTCTAGAAAAAAATTAAATGTCTTGTAAGTCATGGGTGGGGGGCAGAAGCTTCAGTTTCAGCATGGAGAATTCCGCTGGAGGAGAAAGTATCTTCCTGATATCTGGACATCTCTCCTCTGGTTGGCTAACAGCAACATGACTCTACCACTGTTTGCTCTGCAAGGTTGATGATTTATCTCCACAAATAACACAAGCCTGGAGGAGTTCTGCTGTGTGGTGGAGTTGCTAATGCTAACAGTTAGCTTCTACTAGCTTAGACATTCTCTGCTGTTTGCTGGACGCTAAACCAACAACAGCCTTCCCTATCTTGAGTCAAGATGGATGAGTCCATGAATTAAGAAACACTCTGAGGTTGCATGTAGACTGACCAACATCTGAATTGATCCAGGTCGATCATATTGAAATAAGCTGGGAGGCTTTATCCTAGTTCATATGTGCATTAGAAAACCGGCCTCTCAAATAAAGTATTGTATATATAAGAATAGCGAGGACATTAAAGGAAACGTGACAGCACAATTAAAATACACAGATTATATTTTGATTATAAAGAAAGCTAAAGGGTGAGCAGTTCCAGTGCAGAGCATGCAGTATAAGACGAGTATGCGGCTCGTCCCTAGTCCTCTGTGTCTAAAATTTGCCTAAAATGTGTTATTTTGTAATTATGTTGTTTATTTGTTTACTGAGAACCTTCACAGACTTTATTTGTTTACATTTTTCCCGTTTAGTCTTTAAAATACCAATATTTGCCATAACTCCTTATGTTTTGTCTGTTTGATGTCATCATTTTAACAATATTAGATCAGATGAAACTCAGTACTCAAGTAGCCTTCTAATCAGATACTTTTTTTTACCCTTACTTGATGTCTGTGAAGGTTCTCAGTCATCCAGGTCATTGTAGTCTAATGAGCTTTGAAAGAAAAGCGTCTGGACTTCTTTGAGTTGCTTGAAGCAACTCAAAGAAGTCCAGACGCTTTTCTTTCAAAGCTCATTAGACTACCCTTACTTGAGTAATAAACCCTATATCAGGAAAATATTGTCCTCGGTTTGTGTCCTTCCAGTGAGCTTTGCAGATATGGGAAAATGTCATCAGGCAGTAATCATTGTTAAATTCATAATTATTCTCGGAGACAGACCAACTCTTATCTGCCCCTGGGAGCCCCGTAACGCATAGCGTCATTTCAACATGGGGGTGTCCGCGACACGGTTTATATGCGGGTAGTGGCGCTGCGGCTGCCATGTGCAGCAGTACTGGGATCAGACTTAATAGGGCGTGTATGGGGAGCATGAGTGGGTGTTCGGCGTGCATTTTTGTAAGTCTTTGGTTTTATGTGTATGTGTGAGCATGAGGGAGGGAGTGTGTGACTGTGTTTGTGTATGACTGTACATGTCAGGTGGGGCCTTTGACTCCTCCCTTCTCCTGGGACTTCTTTTGATGATATAGATCTTCGTCTCCCCTCTCCCTGCCACACCTGGTGTGGAGTGCGGTGCTTTGGTCTGCCTGGGTCGTGGCTCCCGGGTCAGAGAGTTTAAGATTTTTGGCGTCTGCCTGACCAATCCCGGTGGCTGCCTGGTGGGGTCTGGGTCCCTGGGCTCTGCTGTAAAACATTCAAACTATAGTGATCCTGTTTATCTTTATTATAGTCGGTTTATTATTCTGCTTCCGTACGTTTTTGGCATTCAACTACTTCCACAATTCTTCAACTATTTACACAATTTTGGTATCAAAACGTTCAGCTCGTTCAGCTTATGCCGGCAATGACTTTTGGTATTAAAATATTTTATACTTTTTGAGATATTCAGCTTTTTCAGCGATTTTTGGTCCTATTGAAATGAATGGGAATCAAGTTTCACCAAACTCACAAGACTTTCAGCTATTACTGGTTAAAAAAAATCTTTTTGATATCTATTACAGTTTTTCTAAAATCACAGGTAGAAGTTGAGGTACGGCTTGAGATTTTCAGAAAAAAATCACAAAAATTATAATGGGCAGAGATAGGAGCAATGACCCTCCTTTGCTCCATTTCTGGCAATGTCCTGAGAAAACCGTAAGTCACATTGAAATAAGACGCATGCTGGCTTGCAGATAACGGATACCTTCGTTTTGAGCTATAAATAATGAATGTCCTCCAAACATTGTGGTCGTACGGTTCATTTCTTTGAGAATATTTAAATTTAAAAAAATGTCTCTCACCACTCTAAACTGAAAATTCCACACTCTAACTTTTGACCTTCACATTTTCTGGAAACAAATTATACCTCAAAAAGTAGGAATTTTTGTCAGCTTTTCAGAATGGGTTTCATTTTGTCCTTAAGTGTTACGGTTCTTTCTCTACACTTCACAAAGATGACCATCAAAGCCTTCTGCTGCTCACACATTTTGAATTTTTCAAATCGGTGCAGTACTTTTCGAATGGTGATGAGAAGTTTGACAGGTCCAATTTCACTTCTGAAGGACAGATTTAAAGGCTTCTCTCATTAACTGGAGTACAGCTGCAGGCCTCCTACAGCCTAGGGAAAAGGCGGGAAAACAGTGCTGCTCTCTGATTGGTTGAGAGTGTTCAACCATTTTCTGTCCAAGCAGGCTAGAGCACCCACACATATGATACATCAAATCGACCAGCTTGGTCTCAGGAATCTTGTATTCAATTTGAATTGCGTTATCGGTTACCATGGTAACACAAGTGCATAAGAATATCCCCAAACAAGTCTCACTGAAATGAATGTGAAAAGCCTAATATTGAGCCTATAACATACTGCTGTTTCTTATCTTTCTGAGCTCTATACACTTAAAACTAGCAGCATAACTGACATTTTAACATTAGTCAGAAGGCAGGAACCTCCCCCTTCTCCTTCGCTGCTCTCTCATTGGCTGAGAGTTTTCAATTGTCTTCTACCTAAAAGGAAATATGCACCCACTCATATGATACATCAATTCAACCTGCTTGGTCCCAGGAGTCTTGTATTAACTTGATATTGTGTTCTGCGTTACCATGGCAATGTGCTTAGCAACAACATTTAACAACATTTTAGACACAACTGTATCAACATACTTTAATATAGAAATGTTATTCAAAGTTTAAAAGAGTCATGTGACATTGTACATGGCTTTATTAAAGCAGACTTCTGTCATCTGTTACCATGGCAACACAAGGAACTACAAATCACTTTAAGCGCTAAAGTGCCTCGTGATTTTTATCGTGAGAGGTGCTATAGAAATGATATTTTCTTCTTCTTCTTAACCAAGTCTCACAGGAATGAATATAAAAAGCTGAATATTAAGGCAATAACCTGTTTTTGATCTTTTTGAACTATCTGTACTTAAAACTAGAAACAAGTTAAATTTGATTGACCGTCAGAAGGTGGGAAAGTGCCCCGCTCCCTCCCAGCTTCCTGATTGGTTGAGAGAGGTCAATCATCTTCTGGCTAAAAGGACTTACACACCCACACATGTGATACATCAAATTGATCGGCTTAGCCAAAGGAATCCATCCAACCACATATAAATCCATACATCTTCTATCCATCCATCCATCCATCCATTCATCATCAAACCATCTAACATCCATCCAACAATCCATCCGTCATTTCATTCATCAAGCCATTCATCCATCCCAAATTAAGTCTGAACACATGTTAGTCTATCAGTTTCAGATATCAGCAAATGTTTCTAAATTCACAGTTCAGCCATTGTAAAAATGTACCCATTAAACTATTCTCATTCAAATGCCAGCTGTTTAACATTTCAAATTTCGAGCTTTTAATCAATGTTCAAAGATTAAAGTTTTCTGCTGTTTAGCATTTTTTGTCCATTCTTCACCTATATTCTGTGCTTTATTACACTTGTTGGTGATTTTTTATTCTAAATCTTTAAATACATTAAGCTCATTTTGGCAGCTTAGCTTAGTTTCAGCTTCACTTCATCTCTTCAGGAATCATCAGTTTCTGAATTCAGCATATGCTGCTAATTTCACAGTTCAGCTAAACGTAAAAATTAAACTGTTAAACTAGTTCTACTGAAATAACAGGTGTTTAGAGAATTTAGCTGTCCAGCTTTTTAAACAATGTTCACAGATTTCAGTTTTATGCTGTTTAGGATTAGTATTCTTGATTCTTCACTTACTTTGTGTGCTTTATTTGCTTGTTCGTGCTTTTTGCTTTCACTCAGCTCATTTGCCAGTTTAGCTTAGTTTCAGCTTCACTTCAGCTATTCAACAACTTCAGCAATTAGTTAACAAATTTAGCATGAGCTGCTAAGTTCAGAGTTCAGCCAAATGTAAAGATTAAACTGTTACACTTGTCCAACTGAAATAACAGGTGTTTAGAAACTTTAGCTGTCCAGATTTTTTACAATGTTCACAGATTTCATTTTTTTGCTTTTTAGGATTATTTTTCTCCATTCTTCACTTACTTTTTGTGCTTTATTTGCTTGTTAGTGATTTTTGCTTCTACATCTTTCAACACATTCAGCTCTTTTTGACAGTTTTGCATACTTTCAGCTTCAGTTCAGCTTTTAAGCTGATTCAGCTAACAGTTTAAGCTATCCAGCATTCAAACAGCATTTCTGCAAGAAATGCAATTTATCTAGTTTAAGTTATTTAGAAGAAAGATAAGTCCAGAATGGACATTGTGTAAATATTTGGTTGCGGTATAGTTATCCCGGTGACACAATAAATACTACTTATACCATCAGCTTGCCATGTAAAACCAGTAAGCACAACAGTTAGCAGGGTCCTAGTCATCTAACATCTTCAGAAAAAGTCTAAATATTGGACATCCCTCTCAGAACCTCCTAGACTCCAGAAGGGGATCTAACAGTGTCTGTCGGGTGTGTGAAAGTGCATTAAATAAAGTGACTTGACTTCTAATGAGCTAATGCAGAAGATAGGTGTAGGAGACTATTTTCATGTTCAGCCTGCATGAAACACTCAGAGTGACCCATTAGAATCAGAAATATGAAATGGGTTTTCAGTGTTCCACACCTTTAATGAGCCAGAGACCATGGTGTGGGAAAACCCGAGTGGACTCTGCCGTGCTGTGACCCTGGACCTATTCCTCCTCGTGGGTCTAACAGGTGCTGCCATCAGCCCATTAGCCAAAGACGCCAAAACAGCACTCAGCCCAGCAGTCCGATTAGAGCCTAAATACCATAATGAAGGCATTTGGCCGAGCTCGGCAGGAAACTTCTCTAAGCCCAATAAACCAAAAAGCTCTGAATGGTTCTAATGAATCTGTCCATCTAAACCACCAGCAGTAGGACTTATGGGCTGAAAGCTGCTCACACACACACGCACGCACGCACACACACAGTAATTAACGTTTCACATCAACATCTGAGGCTTCTAATCTGACGTACACATAAAAGTGACAGGATCCATTCACTTCTGTTTATTTCTGAATGTTTGTTTTAGTCTGACATCATCAGATGTTGTTTACATTTGAAAGTGTCTGAAGATGTCCTCCATACCTTTGTTACCCAGCTGAAACCTGAAGACGTGGACGCGGGTCCCGGTGCTCCCCGCGTCAAACATGACGCCGTACTGAAAGCTGTCTCCGTCAGCAGAGCTGGACCCATCCGGTTTGGTTCTGTGTGCCCGGGGCTGAGGGTGGGGAGGGGGTCTGTGTGAGTGGGGACTGTGGGTGGAGTAGTGATGCTTCACAAACACGAGGTAGACCATCACGCAGCCCCCCAGGAGGAAGAGTCCGGCCAGCCTGCACCTCCTCATCACTGCTCATTCTGTGTGGAGCTGCAGGAGGAAAGACCTCAGAGATCAGCTACAACAGAACTTCTGATCCGGTCCAGAACGCCTGACCCGGTCCAGGATGCCTGACCTGGTTAAGAACACGTGATCAGGTCCAGAACGCCTGACCCGGTCCAGGATGCCTGACCCGGTCCAGAATTCCTGACCCAGTCCAGAACGCCTGACCTGGTTCAGAACGCCTGACCTGGTAGGAAGTTCTCCAGAAGTTCCAGAGGTCTGACTCTCCAGAACCAAAACAGAAAGTTGTGTTTTCTTCAGAACCAGAACCAGGTACAACAAAGACCTGATCCAGAATCCAGGGGGTTCCGGGTCTGTCAGACCCGTTCTGGTCTCTTCAGAAGGAACAGGTGACACATTCTGTCCCTCTCATAACTTTGGCGCGAGGACGGAGAGAACCAAAACAGAAAGTTGTGTTTTCTTCAGAACCGGAACCAGGTACAACAAAAACCTGATCTAGAATCCAGGGGGTTCCGGGTCTGTCAAACCCGTTCTGGTCTCTTCAGAAGGAACAGGTGACACATTCTGTCCCTCTCATAATTTTGGCGCGAGGACGGAGAGAACCAAACTAAAGATGACGTAATGAATGATATCTGGAGGGTTCTAGTTCAACCAGGTGAACTTTCAGACACAGCCCAGCTTCAGTTGGTCCACAAAGGTTTCCTACCTGAGCAGGTAAAGTTCCGATCGGGATGTTTCTCCGGCTGCGGCGTTCTGTCTGACCTCAGTGTTCACGTTGTCTCCAGTACTAGACCTTCGGTAGAACCGGTCGGACCGGACCAGTTTGTTTGGAGTAAAGTTTGCTGACAGCTCATTTAAAATCATAGAAGAACCTGAACGTTCTTCCGGTAAACAAACAAAAAACCGCTAATTTACCAATCCGAGCTCGCTCCGGTGTTGTCAGCGGCGCGAGCTGATGACGTCAGGGCGCACGACAATGCATTAAAAACTAGATTTATTATAGAGGGATTTGGAAAATGAACTGTTCATATCTAATCTTATCATATTGCTGACCAAGTTTTACATCCATAAATGTAAAGTGTTAAAAATAAGACCTTCCTTTTGTGTCTTGAAAAAAGAGCTTAAGCTTTATTTGAAAACAATCTCTACCTCGAACAATAACAAAGCCATTAAGACACTAAGTCTCTGCTCGAAATTTCAAATCTTTCCATAATTCATACTCTGTTGCATGTCTCGCATTGTTTCCTGTTTCGATCATCATTCTCATATGTTTCATAATTTGTATGCAGTAACCCCTGGCGTTGAATCTGTTGGTATGTTTTTGTTATGTTTATACTGTTTCCATGTAATTCATAGTGGATACTGAGTCATTTGTGTATATTGAATGTATTGTTAACGAACCAATATCCTAAATTAAAAAAACAAAACAAAAAAAAACTAGATTTATTATAGGAAGGTAATGTGGTTCCGGTAAAAGCAGCGTTCTGACCCTGGGCAGGTGTTGGTGATAGGGTCGAGCATCGGTGTTACACCGAGCCAGCACATTTGGGGTCTCAGGAGGACGTGTTTAATGCTGTTGAGTCTGTATGCCTCAAGTTAGCAGAAAAGATGAAGGGGTATGGAGGTACATTTGGTGCAATAACATTTGTATTTTTGACCCTGGGAACTTGAAGTCATCATGGAGAAAATTTCAGAAAAATCCTATTTTTATACATGTACAAAACAACAGCTACACCTATTCAAAATCTTGGTTATGAGTATACAAAATGCATTCTTTGAGTCACACATAAAAAAAATCTTACAGTTCTGCCCAGTTGATCCAAAATATCTGGTGCAAAAACATTTGTGTCGTGACTCGACGGAGCTTGAATTCACAGTGAAAAATCCAGAAAAAAATCAATCTTTCACAGGTTTAAAACAACAGCTTCACCTATTCAAAGTCTTTATTCCAAGTACACAAATTTTATTTGAGTCAGACATAAAAAAATCGTACAGTGGCAGTTTTGCCCCAATTGTATGAAAAAAATAACTTGTGCCTTTTTCACTGTTACTCACAAAAACAAAATTACTGTCACACTTCACACATTCATCATTACAGGTACACAAATTTGTTACTGTAAATTACAAAATATGGAATTCCTGCTTCAGTAATTTTGCTCCACTTAGTCCAGCACATCAGGAGAATAACCCTTTCAAACACTTGTAGTAACATTTATCTTCCTATAGACATATGGTTTTGTCACTTTCCTCCTTACCACAAACACAAATGAGTGAATGCAACTACGCAAAACTGCTGATGTGAGTCATAAATGCTGCTATTTGTGGCGAGTGCAAGGCTGCCTACTGAGGACCACTGGGCTAGAGGTTGTCCCAAAGGGTAGGACTTGCCACTTGAGGTCTTTGGAGGCTCATCTACTTTCAGATCTCGCCACAAGAATCTCAGTAAGGGATGATCATTAGGTAGGAGAAGGACCTGATGAAACGTTCCCTTAATGTCTCCACTCACAGCTATTGGATGCTCTCGGAATCTCACCAAGATTCCCAAAAAAGAAGCTCCAAGTGTTAGACCAGACAGAAGAAACTGGTTCAGGGATTGTCCAATGTACTTGTGGGATCAGTTGAAAACAATGTGATTCTTGTCACTATTGGACACTCCTATAGAGAAACCTTACATATAAAAGCGCAAGTACGCACCAAGCCCCCTCAACGGAGCTCTAAAATTGAGTCAAACCCGGAAGTACCACAAATTGCAGTTCCACCCTCATCCGCTGGGGGCTGGTGTCAGAAGCGAGCAAATCCTCATTGACTCCCATGTTAAAAATACCAATTTCACAGCAGAAATAAACATGTTTACAGCCTGGTACCAGAACATGTTTTTTGTTTAAATTATCTAGTTTACACTCATGACAACTCTGAGGGGGGTGAATTTTTTTCTCACTCTTCTGTTTAAGTGTATTAAAAGCCTAAAATTCTGTATAATTAATGAGCATCCGACCCACTTGACCACAGAGCTAGCTCCGTGGAAAGGCCTCAGTAGAGCCTCGGTCTGGCTTGGAAACTGCTCCGGCATTTTGAGTCTCTGCGTTTGTGTATTATTTTTTGGATATTATTTGTGCAATTGTTGGACAAATGACTTGCTGTGGCATTAATTGCACTAATAGAGCGTCCAAGGAGTCTCCACTTAATTTTTTTCGGTAAGTAAAATTATATTTATGTATTTTAGGTCACTGCCGAGCTGAGCTTAGATTTTAACATGTACTGTTTAACCATGAAATTTAAATGTAATAGGGTAAAACCCAGTGCATTTAACATAATGCTGCACTTTAGAAAATGGGTTGAAATATAACATGTTGGTGGAGCTGGGTTCCGACTATCGGCTTGTGGAGCTCTCGGGAGACCGATGTTTTCCACCCGTTTCTCCCCTGGCTTTGCAGCTTCTGTTTGATGCGCCGGGCTGCCGGCTGGGTCTCCCTGCAGCTCGGCGCATCTCTGTCTGATCGCGGCTTCTGTTTGCTGGGCGGAATGCCGGCTGTTTCTCCCTGCAGCTCGGCTCATTTCTGTCTGATCACAGCTTCTGTTTGATGCGCCGGGCTTCCGGCTGGGTCTCCCGGCAGCTCGGCGCATCTCTGTCTGATCGTGGCTTCTGTTTGATGCGCCGGGCTGCCAGCTTGTGGAGCTCTGGGATGGAAACCTTTCCACCCGGTTCTCCCCAGCGGCAGCTCTGCGTATCTCAGATTACAGCGGTGCTTGTCTGCTGTGTGGCTGCCGGCTTGTGGAGGTCTCGGAGACCTCTGTGTTCCACCCAGTTTTACCCAGCGGTCAGCCCGGCGTATCTCTGACTCAGAAGCTCTGGTGTTGTGCACAGTTAATGTTGGGTATTTTTATAATTGTACCTTTTTGAGGCCTAAAAGCTGCCCAATTTGTGTTATTAACACTTCATGAATCTCTGTGTTTGCCAACTGTGGCTGTTCATGAAAGGTTGAGCAGAGAAGCTCGTCTGCAGTCAAGGATGTTGATTCCAACCAAACCTCTGTACCTCTGTAACCTGAGAAGGCCCCGCCTTCTCCTCCATCCTTTGCTGAATAAAGCCCCTGGGAAACTGAGGAGACTTGGGAGTGACGTGGGGAAGCCTCGGAGGAGGTTCCTCTGCGTTAACTCTCCATATTTAGGGGACTCAGGGTAAAATGCCGCCCTTGTTGTCATGAATGTTTATTTCAGTTTCCAGGGTTATGGAGATTAAATATTACCCAACATTTTGGTGGAGAATGCGGGTAGGCAGAGCTGGTGAGCTGAAGGCTTTCCCCAGGGACAGAGGGGGGCTGGTTAGCTCCATGGAGGGGTTTCTGCGCCCAGCTCTCGCATGACGATTCATGGACGTTACGAATAATCAATCTACTCTCTCTCTCTGTGTGTCGTCCTTTAAGGTAATATGGGATAAATGAAAAATTACCTATCAGTTAACTCCGGTTGTAGCTAGGTTGCTACCTCCGTTAGCTTAGCTCCCACCTCCGCATTAGCTTTGGGTTAGCTTCAGGTTAGCTTGTAGCTAGTTCGACCGGGTGTCGTCAGTTGATCCCAGCCTTACAGCCCCACCCTCAGCTCCACCTCTCTTCCCTTTTATGGAATTGTCTGGGCTTGACAGAACCTGTGACACGGTCAAAATGGCGGTGGTGGCCACCTCCCATTTGGCCTCAAAAAAGTGATATTGGAGTCTATGGAAAGGCGATGTCCATAATATTAATGTCGATGGTACGCACACAGGTGCTCACATGGTTCTCTCATAAGTATGGACTTGGGCATTTTCAACCCGTCTTAAGGCTGTGGTTGGCACTAAATGCACTGTGATTTATTATTGTGTGATTGTTCAGTAAAACAATGTTGATTTTATATTTCCTCATCAGGTTGACACCGTGAAAGCTTGCTCTTGTTGTATTGTTGTGTGTTGTTTTTCTCTTTCTGCAGGTCTAGAAGCAGACTCTTGCTCATCTTTGATGTTAATTTTAACTAGGGATGAGCCATTTCAGACGAGTATCCGGTACGCATAAAGCATTTTTGACGAGTATGAGCACGAAACGAGTAAAACTCGTAGATATCTGTAATCGTGCTGAAGGAAAATCCTCACTGGGTAACTGACTGTCTTCACGGTCTGTGACTGGCCAGTCAAATAGAGCGCCCGCCCCTCCCTACACACAAAACTCTGCACTGGGAGCTCTGTCCGCATTCGGTTCATCCACGCACACACACAGACAGCACAGATCTCTCTGTGCTTGCTTCACTGTTGCTCACTTTTCTTCAGTACTCCCTAGGTTTTCTTCAGTTCACCTCTTTTTAAAGTTACTTTAAATTTATTTAAAGTTACTTTTTTGTAACGTACGTGGTGCATTTGACAAGACAGAGCTGAAAATGGCTTGTGCTGCGTCAGTCATTGCCTCCGCTCCGGTCATGTTTTTTTTTCCTCTCTCTCTCCTCTTACTCAGGATCCACTCCCTCTTTTCTATTCACTCTCTCTCTCTTTCTATACATTTTTAATCACAATCGTCTATTTTTTGCTCATTTTAAATATATTTTAATAATTTTCTAAATTCTTTTTTCAATTTTACATGTTTTGTTTTTGTGAAGAGCCTTACAGTTGCTCTTCAGTTTCTCAGTAAATCAGAAGGTTTTATGGCCATATGTGTGAGAATCACAACATTGGGAAGTTGCTGCGGTACTTGGTGCAAAAAAGGAAGATAAAAATGAGAGATAAGAACAAATAGGAAGTAAAAATATAATCATGATAAAATAATAATATAGAGTGGTGATATTTAGAGAAATGGCTGCTATATACAAGACAGTGTAGTCAGAGCAAATCAGTTCAGGTACAAACACGACACCGGGTCATGTGACTGGGACAAGCGACTGGAGTGGGCAGTCCTAGGACTGTCGTTCATGAGTCCGACTGCAGAGGGGAAGAAACTGTTCTTGTGGTGATAGGTTCTGGTCCGAATGGATCTGAGCCTCCTGCCAGATGGGAGCGAGTTAAATTGACTGTGTCCAGGGTGACACGAGTCAGCTGTTATGCGACCTGCATGCCTCAGTGACCTGGAGTTGTACAGGTCCTGTATGGAGGGTAGTTTGCAGCCAATGACTGCGATGTAGAACCGTCTCTTCGACTCTGCTGATAGGTTGAATTTCTTCAGCTGCCTCAGGAAGTTCATCCTCTGCTGTGCCTTTTTATGATGGAGGTGATGGTGGGCTCCCACTTGAGGTCCTGGGTGATGGTGGTGCCCAGGAAGTGACACAAGTCCACCATCGTGATGGGAGTGTCAGACAGGGTAATGGGGGTGGGGGTGGGGTGGGGGTGGGGTGAGGGGGGGACTGCCCATACCGTGCAGTGACTTTCTCCAAGAACACATCCATTTTGCAAACTAACACCGGGATCACAGCTAGAATGTCTTGCTTGCGATTCACGCAGTGTTGAGTTCTCTGGCTGAACCAGCTTCCAGTTTCCATCCGTGAGGCAGACACCTTGTCTAGTCAGGGTCAGCCTGGCTCATCCCTTTAGTTATGCTGCTAAAGGCTGAGGATAAGTACATATCTGCCATTCAGTCCACACCCCAAACACAGGTGCAACCCATGTAGAAAGTCAGGATATAAGACTAATCCACGTAGTTTGACATGTTAAGCGCTTACTCCACAGGACGTCACTTCTTGTTTAGAAGAGCCGAGTGCCAGCAGCACTAGACGTGTAGAGAGAGACACAAGGCAGACGGCTACAGACATTAACTTAGAACGACAAACAAACAAACAACGAACTGTTGTGAATAAAACAAAGACCTGACTATTTTGAACGAGGGATGTGATGAATATTACCAGAGTGTGAGACCAGGAGGATTTCCCTTTTCTTTTAACTGCTTGAAACTCCGGTTGGTTTTTTTCCTCTGTCCGGATGATCAGAACTGTCAGTGATTTGGAAGATTGGATGGTGAGCCCAGCCCAGTGATCCTGAAGGCAAGTTGGTGATGTGGTGTGGCCAGCCATGTGTCCCGCCCAGAAATCCTTGTATTAATGCAACAATCCACTGATCACAGATAAAACAGTCATGTTAGCAACCTACCCGGGTAGTAGGAGTAGTAATACTGGAGGACAACGTGAACAGCACACACACACACACACACACACACACACACACACACACACACACACACACACACACACACACACACACACACACACACACACACACACACACACACACACACACACATACATTTTGGAATCCAAATTATTAACCGGTTGAGCTCAAATCGAATGGACTGATTTGGTTTTCTTTTTTCTTTTTTCTTTTCTTGTGGTGCCTTAATTTTCATTGTTACAGCAGAGCTGTCAAAAATGTTGTCGTGCAGCAATAAATGTTAATTGTTCAACCAAGCACTTGCTAGGTAAATGTGAGTATCCCAACTAAAGCTAGGATAGAGGTGCTACACATGTTTGTTGACTCTATCGTAGACGTCTGTTTTAGGAGAATATTCAGCGTTTATCTTCCGCCTACCATCCTTTATAAGTTTACACGTCTGGCTTATGTTACCAGTCTTGTGTGGTTCCTTTTTATCTGTCCTTCCTGTGTGGACCCAACCCCTGATTATGTTTTAGTTCACAAGCTCCTTCATCTGGAACTTTTTCTTTTGCTTTATCAGCTGACTTGGATGCATTTGCTGCACTCATCAGACGGTGGAACCCTCCCATGTCCAGTTGGTTTGCTGTAAACACTGAAGGCATTTTCACAAAGACCACTGTTCTGTTCCAGACTGGTTCAGTCCAGTAGTCCAGTGTAACACACACACACACACACACACACACACACACACACACACACACACACACACACACACACACACACACACACACACACACACACACACACACACACCTCTCATCCTACCAGGCGAGGTTACACCCATCTGCTGCACTTTCAAGTGGCGCTCTGCTGTTAGCTGCACTAACGTGTTGCTGTTGAGGAAAAGTGGTCTTTATGACTTCTGCAGCACTTCTACCTTCATACCACTCCATTCTGGATTTACCCTCAGGTAGAGTGATTAAGCTGCATTTATTGTCTTCTAGCTTTTGATCACATTTCACTCTTCGATGCAGTGATGGATTCTTTGAATGTTTGAATCTTTAGTTATGCTGCTGCAGGCTCAGACCCCATCTCCTCACTCTGCTGCCTCCATGCCTGCCTTTACGTGGTTCTCCTCATCTGTCGGCCACAGAGACGTCAACTGGTCCAACCCTTCAGGGTTTGTCTCCTCCCAGAGCCCAGTCGGATCTGGTTCTACTGGAGGTCCCCCCCATCAGTCTATAAGCCTCTAATAGCTGTTTATCAGTTAATGGCTGCGTGGACCTTAATGGTTCTGTAATCTTTGTGCTGCGTTGTGCTGTCATCACCCTGATGGCCATCAGAACACAGGTCCAAATCCTCCCGCAGATTTAAACCACAAGTAGACACAATCAGGTCACACTAATCTAACTAGATTACTAATCGAAGCACCCGAAGACCCTCAGGACCAGAACCTGAATGGTTCTGAGACGCTGACACAGGTCTGGGTCTAAGTGGGTTAAAGAAAGACGAATAAATCCAGTAAGACCTGCACTGGCACTGGTTCTGTCAACAGCAGGAGAAATGAGCATCGGGGTCCTGTGGCTGATGCCATCCCTCTCAGGAAGACGTGTTGCTGCGTGTGGTGGTTCTGCCGCTGCTCCATCTGGGTCATGTGAGCCATCAGGAGGATTATTAGGATTCATTTGGAGGATTTCTGAGCATGTTAGGATAATAATTGATGGAAGATTTTACTTTCATCTTGTAAGACCCAGTTTGGGTCTGGATTAGACATCTGGACCCTGGTTAGGGAGCAGCTTATTTATCCTATAAACATCTGTAGCTAGTTCTGGTTCTGGTTCTTTGTCGTTGGCACAGAGAGGAAGAACTGATCCAATCTGGGCAGAGTGCCTGTTAAACCAGTTTGGGAAGTGGAGAGACGTTTTGCTCCAGTGGGACCTAGGCAGCACAGGTGAGGGACTAAGCTGCTGCCGTTTAGTGGTCCAACAGGAAGTGAGGCAGGAGCGGTTCTGTTCTGGTTGGTAAATTGGGGTCATGATTACATTTGATAAAACCATCAGAGCTCCTAAAAACCAATAAAGGAGAGTGAGCGTCCGTCCAATCAGCTGCTGGCTTATTTTAGGGGAGGAGCGGAGATGATTGATGTTATTGGATTATTTACATTGCCTTCAACATGATTGAGCCTCAGAAATGAAATTAAAATGTGTGTTGAATGGGATTTTCCAGGAAAGTCCTATAAAAACCACGACAGTAATAAGGAATGACTAATTCTCTAAAGTCGATTAAACACCATCTCATCCAGCTGCAGGACCACGAAGACATGGATTAGACCACCGAGGCCCATCAGGATGAGGATTAAACTGTTTTCACTGCTTCTGTTGTTATTATGCAGCCTGTTGTGGTTCTGACAGCTTAACTGTGCTGGTGAGTCCACAGAACAGGCCTTCAGACACAGGATGACAGAAATCTGCACAGAACAAGGATTTATGGGCCCAAAGGAGCCTGGACCTGTTTAGGTGCCCCATCACAGCATCTCTGATCCCGTCTTCATGCATCTGCTCTGCTGATGGGTTCTGATGGGCCCGCTGAGTCAACCCACTTTGTTTCATTATATAATGCAGCGATTATAATAATATTAATGGGATAATTTAATGCAATTTTCTTTATTTGATGCACTGGGATGCTGACGGCTAATCTGAAGGCAGTGTTTAAAATAGATTGAAAAATGAAAGAAGTCCAAACAGCTAATCCTCAGCAGAGGTCAGCTGAGGTCAGTGCTGGCAGAACATTTACTGAACGAGTCACTGAACCCCTGCTTAGGAACACAAACAAGGGATCTAAACATGAAAATGTCAAACAAAGATGGGAAAATGTTAAAAAGTCAAACCTCATGTCATTAAAAACAACTAAAAACACACAATCTACACTAATAAATGACACAAACACACCCAGAAACACACCGACCAACCCCAAACATTTAAATATCAACAGCAACACACCAAAAACACACATACACCCTGCTGTTGTTTGAAGGGCTACTAGTGACAACTTCTCATTTCAGAATAAATTCTATTTCCTGATTCCTGAACCAGCAGATTAAGGCCCAATCCCAATACTCCCACTTCCACTCTTGCACCTTCCCAGCCAGGGGTGTCAATGTTTAAGTTGTCCCGATTCTCTAGTGTGGAAGGTAGTCGTGACCCTTTTTCACCAATGGTCCACACTTTGCCCCAGTCTGCATCAATATGGACTTGGGCAAGAGCGTTACCCACAATCCATTGCTGCGTGAGAAGTTTGAGAAGATTGTGGAACAAAGGCCTTTTCTGAAAATATGTATTTTCAAATGAAAGACGTTCATTTTAGGACAATTAATGATGTTTCTTCATGCTCTGAATGTTTTAGAATAGATTTAATGTGGACAGCAATGAATTAAAACATTTTTTAACATGTCCTGTCTGGCTGTGAAGCAATCAGAACTGATGTCTGAATGCTGAAAACAAGCCTTGCAGTTTTATTCTCACAGGTGGAGCATTACAACTGCTGCTATAATGCCACTCCTGATACCAAAACTTTATTTAGAAACATTTTTGGTTGTTTAAAATCCCAACGCACATGGAGACAGAAATGAAAGAGAAAGGGGGGAGAGAAGAAAGAGGTGAGTGAGGGGGGTTCACAAAAATAAACAGTAAACGATGAACAAGAATCTGCTTCTAGACCTGCAGAAGAGAGAGAGAGAGAGAGAGAGAGAGAGAGAGAGAGAGAGAGAGAGAGAGAGAGAGAGAGAGAGAGAGAGAGAGAGAGAGTAAGGGACACACAAAAATGCAACAAGACCAAAATATCACTGCACCAACAACTTGAGGATATATAAAACTAAAAAATTTTTTTTCTGAGAAACACACAGTAATAATTCATAGTGCATTTAGGCCTAAGGAGCTTGAAAGAAAAGCGTCTGGACTTCTTTAAGTTGCTTGAAGACATTTCACCTCTCATCCGAGAGGCTTCTTGAAGCCTCTCGGATGAGAGGTGAAATGTCTTCAAGCAACTTAAAGAAGTCCAGACGCTTTTCTTTCAAGCTCCTTAGACTACAATGACCTGGATGACTGAGAACCTTCACAGACACATTTAGTGCCAACCACTATATACATTGACAGGATACGGCAGGAACGAGAGCAACACGACAAACAACAATGATCTGACAAAGACTGGCACAGGGACTCGAAGACTTGACTGGGACAGGCACTCGAAGACCTGGACTCGGGACAGGGACTCGAAGACCTGGACTCGGGACAGGGACTATATCATTTTGGTTTGACCATGTTTTTGGGCCCACACACACCAGGGGGCACATTCTAGACCTTGTTTTTACCCTGGGTCTAAATGCTGACTGTGTTTATGTTTCAGATCACATTACATTTTCTTTAACTTGTCAGTTTCTGCGTCCCCACCTCCTGCTCACTGTCTGGCTAGTTCTCGTTTCCTTAATGAGAGCACAGCTAGCAATTTTTCTGCTGCTTTTGATCCACCCTGTTCTTCTAATGATGACTCATATTCCTTAACTTCTCAGTTTAACGAGCACTGCCTCTCCATCCTGGACAATATCTGTTCTGTCAGAACCAGATCAGTTCCTGCAGTGAACCCTACTCCCTGGTTTAACGACAGCATTCACAACCTGTAACAAAAGTTGAGCGCTTGTGGAAGAAAACTCGTCTCCGCGTCCATCTGCTGCACTTAAAGGATCTTCTGACATCCTTTAACTCTGCAGTCAGAGACGCTAGGGTTTCCTATTTCTCCAACCTGGTGTCCCAGAGCAAAGGGAACCCCAAGGTGCTGTTTAACACCATCAGCAGCATCGTGTCTCCTGCCTCTCCTACAGCCTCCATCCACTCTGTTACAGACTGTGAGAACTTTCTGTCTTTCTTTGTGGACAAAGTCAATAAGGTTAGATCTAGCATCTCTCCTTCAGCCTTATTGCCGCCTCTCCCGACTCCAGCCAGGCCCATCATCCTAGATAGCTTTGCTCCTGTTTCTTTGTCTGAGTTAAACAAACCAGTTAACTCTATGAAGACCTCTGCATGCCCCCTCGACATCTTACCCTCATCTTTGTTTAAAAGTGCTTTTCAGTCCATCGGTCCCAACATGCTCTCCATTATTAATGCTTCTCTGGTTTCTGGTCAGGTCCCTGCTTACTTTAAGAACGCTGTAATCCACCCGCTTCTTAAAAAACCGAGTCTCGACCCCTCTCTCCATAGCAGCTTCAGACCCAACTCTAAACTTCTGTTCATCTCCAAGATCTTGGAAAAGGTTGTGGCTAAACAACTCACAGCTGCTCTTGATGAACAAAACATCTATGATTGCTTCCGTCAGGTTTTCGTAGAGCTCATTCTACTGAAACAGCTCTTCTTAGGGTCTCTAATGACCTTCTGACTCACAGTGATGCAGGGGACTGTTCTGTTCTGGTCCTGCTGGACCTGACTGCAGCCTTTGACACTGTTGACCATCACCTGCTACTGGAGAGGCTGAGAGACTGGGTAGGCCTATCAGGATCTGCTCTGGAGTGGTTCTCCTCTTATCTGTCTGAGCGCTCCTTTTCTGTGGCCGTCTCCAAGTTTAGGTCCTCCACCACCTCCCTTACCCATGGTGTCCCATAAGGTTCTGTGCTGAAGCCTCTGCTCTTCCTCCTCTATCTGCTTCCTCTTCAGCACATCCTGAGCTCCTTCAAAGGAATCTCCTACCATCTTTATTCAGATGACATCCAACTAACTGTACATCTCCTTTAAGTCCCATGAGATGTCTAAGCTGCAGCTGTTACACACCTGCTTAGATTCTATCAAAACCTGGATGGTGGGAGCTTTCTACAGCTCAGTGAAGATCAGACTGAGATCCTCATCTGTGCCCCAGACAAGCTGGTTCCCAAAGTCAGAGACTCTCTTGGTCAGCTTGCTTCCCACACCAAACCTTCCATCAGGAATCTTGCTTTGACCTTTGACCCAGCTCTCACCCTGGATTCTCATGTCAGTTCTCTTGTTGGCTCTTCCTTCTTCCATCTCAGGAACATTGCTAAGCTGAGTCCCATTCTGTCCTGCTCTGAACTTGAGACAGTTCTCCACACCTTCATCTCCTCACGCTTATACTGTAACTCTCTTTTCACGTGTCTGAGCAGAACCTCCCTGAACCGTCTACAGGTGGTTCAGAATGCCTGTGCTCGGCTTCTGACCAAGTCCTCCAAACACACCCACATCACCCCGCTTCTCTTCCAGCTTCACTGGCTGCCAGTCAACTTCAGGGTTCATTTCAAGATCCTGGTTATGGTCTATAGGGCCTTACATGGACAAGCACCATCTTACATTGGTGATCTTCTCTGCCCCTACACCCCCAGCAGGTCCCTGAGGTCCAGTAATCAAAGCCTACTGGTTGTGCAGAACCAGGCTAAAGACCAAAGGTGACAGATCATTTGTTGCTGTGGCCCTCAGACTCTGGACCTCTCTCCCCCTGAGCCTGAGATCAGTGGACTCCTTTAAACTCGCCTGTTCAGGCTTTGGTGGGACCTTCATTACCTCCCTCTCCTGGTTCTGCTCTTATTCCGCCTTTCCTAGGATCCACTGATTTCCCTCTTTCCTTTACATTTTCTCTCTCCCTTTCCTTACCTTTTTCATCACAGTTTTTATATTTTGTCATTTTAAACACATTTGTTTCATATTTAAAATGTTTTGTTTTAGTGAAGTGCCTCGTGATTCGTATCTTGAGAGGCACTATTTAAAAGATTGTTTTCTTTCTTTCACTGTTGTTTGCTGCAAAAATGTTTAAGTCCCAGCCGCAACCTGTCAATGCAGCGATCTGCATCCGCAGTGTTTTCTTCAGGTTCTCCAGTTTTCTCTAAAGACAACAACAGCCAGTATAAACTGTCCTTTGGTGTAAGTGTGTGTTTCACTGGTTGATTGTCTCTGTGTGTCCCTATGATGGACTATTGACCTGTCCAGGTGTCCCCCACCTGTCACCTGGTGACTGATGGAGCTGAAGACCTGCTCCCTGAGACTGTACTGTAGTTTTGTGTCATTCTATTAGAACCATGTTTTTGTTGTAACAAGCCCAACAGGGCCATCTTGTGTGTTCAGGATCAGCCATTTAAATGAATCCATTGAGTTTAATCTTCGGGTAAAAACCGTGTTTCTGAGTCACCATCATATCACAGATTGTTAGATTACATATTGTTCATCAGAATTGCATGCTGTTAAACCCCAAACACAATCTGCTGCTCTCATATTACATATGTAGCAAAGCTGATCAAACACAATCAAAGCTCAACTTTCATGTCATTTCCATCATTCAGGGGTAAAAGGTCAGAGGGGTATTTTTACCTTCAGAAGAGAATGATGTTGATCCTGATGTTGGGGCGTGTTTCAAGGTGAAAGTTCCCTCTCCCCAGTCACTTGGGCCAGCTCCTCCGGGGGAATCCCAAGGTGTTCCTGGCCAGCCGAGACATAGTCCCTCCAGCGTGCTCTGGGTCTTCCTTTAGGTCTCCTCCCAGTTGGATGTGCCTAGAAAACTTCACCAGGGAGGTGTCCAGGAGGCATCCTAACTAAATGCCCAGGCCACCTTAACTAGCTCCTCTCGATATGAAGGAGCAGCGGGTCTACTCCGAGCCACTCCCAGATGACAGAGCTTCTCAGCCTATCTCCAAGGGGGAGCCCAGCCACCCTGTGAAGAAAAGTTGGCCGCTTGTGTTCCATGATCTTGTTCTTTTCAGTGAGGGTAGGAACACTGATCGGCCGGTAAATCGAGAGCTTTGCCTTCCGGCTCAGCTTTTTCTTCACCAAAACATACGGTACAACACCCGCATCACTGCAGATGCAGCACCAATCCACTTATCGATCTGACACTCCATTTTTCCCTCACTCGCGAACAAGACCAGGGAGATACTTATGACTCAGCATTTAGGCAGCACCTAACAGAATTTTGTGACATGAATAAATTAGTGTTTCTAGTTTAGCGCTGCTGCCAGAGGACAGCTGTGAAGCCTAGCATACTTCCTGCTGTCTTGATCACTGTATATTTATGGATGATGCCCATGAGAGCCTGGGTAAAACAGATGTGATGTATGATGAAGCATCAGCAGATCACATAGCTGTCCAGATCATTGTATTGAGAGTGTACCAACAATAACAACAATGATTGATAACCACAATGAAGAGCACAGTAAAGGGCTTGAATGGCCTAACCTTAAAGACACTGATCTGTGGAACAGCTGAGCAGACTGGACATTCCAGTAGATGCTGTAATATGTTGTGATAAAAAGTGCCAGAGTCCAGATTGTGAAATCAAGCTGTACACATACTAATGCAGTGGCTCTGAAAAGAACTGTAGTGTCTGTATCACTCGCAGCGTTGCAGAGACTTTTGACTTAAGGTCAACGGAGATGGTTTCAAAAAGGCTTCTTCCCCGATTTGGCCGAATCGGGAATCAGCTAGAAACTGAATTAATTGGGAAGTAATTCTTGTTTTATTAAACCCATTGCTTAAAATTTTGGCAAATTTGGCAAAATAGAATTTGACACATTTCAGGCCATTACCAAAACATTTCTCAGTCGTCACGCCTTCCTATTTGTGACGTTTTAGATGCCTATTGGCTTTTTTTTGTTTGTTTTTGTGAAGCGCCTTGTGATTTTTATCTTGAGAGGCATTATAGAAATGATATTTTCTTCTTCTTCTTCTAGAACAAGACTCAGTGTAAGTCAATCAGACACCACAAGAGCACAATGGAGCACATGCCAACTCTGACACCACTAGAACATGACTCAATGCAAGTCACTTAGACACCATTCGAACATAACAGAGCAATAGTAACCTCAGACACCACAAGAACCAGTAGCGGTTTTAGGCACGGGCAGACAGGGCAGTTGCCCGGGGCGGCATTTTTTCATGATACAAAAGGGGCGCACAAGCGCTGAGTAAAAAATAAAAAAGAAAAAAATCTGTGCCGCAGCGAGGTTTTCTATTATCTGTCATTCACAGTGTCTGGATTGGAAACAGCAGGTTGGCGCCCCCTGCAGCTGCAGGCGCTCCTGCTGACTGAGAGGGTTCAGGTGCTCTGTGCGTGTATGAAGAAGAGGAAGGGGGGGGGGGATTCACCTCTGGGTCTTTCCCAAATGAAATGAGCGAGTAGGGGCTGAATCAACTGTATTAACATGGCTAAAGCCAATCACATCTTGATGTTCTTCCATTTAACGCACATTTCATTCATAATATCATAAACACAGGCCTATCATTCTTTCAGGTTTTTCTGAATTGTGTGGAATGACCGAATAAAAAAAGGAAAAACAAAACGAGTTTGTGGTCACCCCCCCATCAAGGTCACATTGTTTAGTCCTGACTAAAGGAAACTTACTGAGTCAAGAGCCAAACAGAAGAGATGAACATAAAAAGGCTAAAACCACCAGGTGCCCGATTCAGGAAAAAAAAAAGAAAACAGAGGAGAAAGATAAAGGTATGTATGCTCTCATGATGCATGTTTTCAATTTTTTGAACCAGTTAACTGGGATTTTAACGGTTAAATTCAGTCAACTAATTGCTATCAGAGCTAATAGGGCTGAAATATTGAAACGAATATTCAAATGGTTCGAAAAAATTCCTTGAATCGTTTTTTTACTGATTAAACTAGGATTTGTTAAATGCTCGCTGCAGCCTGTGGCCTGCCTCAACAACAACAAACACATGTTGATCATGTTCACATAATAATAAATAAAACAACTCTACAAGCAGAAGAAAGTCACCACTAACTATCCTGTTTTTTTTATTGCAGATGGCTGCACTGATTATTTTTACATGATTTGTTCTGTAAAAGTTGGCATTTATGGTAGTCTACAGTTTTTTATGTCAGTTTAAATTAGAATTTCAGAGGCAATTCTAAAATATTATGGATCATGATAAAGATCTATTGGAGATCTACCCCAACGTTTGGACTGCTCTGCCAGTCACTGTGGCTCAAGCTGAGAGGAGCTTTTCAAAACTTGACCAAGTCATACCTGAGGTCAACTATGTTTCAGGGGTGGCTCACTAATCTGGCTCTGATTAGTATCAATCACTCAGTAGGGGAGCAGATTTCATATTCCAAAAAAATTGGATGACTCTAAACTTTTTGCTTTTAAATCAAGACAAGACGGAAGTTCTCATCTTTGGACCAGAAATCCAGAAAAGGAAATTGCTTAGCCAATCACCTGACCTGAATGGTATTACATTAGTCTCCGAGAACAAAGTAAGGAACCTTAGTGTTATCTTTGACCAGGACATGTCATTCAAATCCCACGTTAAACAGGTTTGCAGGATTTGCTTTTTCCACCTTCGGAATATTGCTAAGATTAGAAGCATCCTTTCCAGGAGTGATGCTGAAAAACTAGTTCATGCATTTATTACATCAAGACTGGATTACTGTAATTCATTACTCTCAGGAAGTCCACAGAACGTAGTTAAAAGTCTTCAGCTTGTCCAAAATGCTGCAGATGTTCTGCTGAGCTGTGGTGGCCTCATGGAGGGGGCTATCGTCTAGCACACCGCTGCTAACCACTTAAACATTCTCCCTCCTTATAATAACTTTTTGCTTTCCTTGACGTTGGATGTGCTAATACTAGTTTACCAGTTTAATTATAGATCCACTAGGATAAATACAATAAAGTTTATCTTTCACCAAATAGAATATTTACTAAGACATCACAATATAACTATAGACACATTACTTGTGTCTGTGTGTGTGTGTGTGTGTGTGTGTGTGTGTGTGTGTGTGTGTGTGTGTGTGTGTGTGTGTGTGTGTGTGTGTGTGTGTGTGTGTGTGTGTGTGTGTGTGTGTGTGTGTGTGTGTGTGTGTGTGTGTGTGTGTGTGTGTGTGTGTGTGTGTGTGTGTGTGTGTGTGCTCTGTCTTCTCGATCCCCAGTGAGCCGTGGAGGATGGCTGCTTATACTGAGCCAGGATTCTCTGGAGGTTTCTTCCTGTTAAAAGGGAGTTTTTCTCTCCACGGTCGCTCTATGCTTGCTTAGTATGAGGATTGCATCAAGTCACTGACACTAGTCAGTGACTTGATGCAATTTGCTGGGTTCCTTATATAGGGATGATTATTTCTGATTGGCTTAATGAACTGACCTGAATTGGAACATTTATTATGTGAAGTGCCTTGAGACGACTCTTGTCGTGATTTGGCGCTATATAAATAAAATTGAATTGAATTGAATTGAATATGATGACATTTTTGATGACTTTGCATCAAACTAAAATCACTTTGGTACCAGTGTCCTCAGTTTGAAGGTGAGGCTTGTTTTTGTCCTCAGTTTTGTGCATAGACCGTTTTACACACACACACACACACACACACACACACACACACACACACACACACACACACACACACACACACACACACACACACACACACACACACAAGGACACACACATCCATGTCTGTCTTTCTATAATAGTGAGGACCCTCCATTGACTTCCATTCACGTGTGTGACTCCACTATGCCTAACCCTAACCTTAACTAAAACTTCATTCACACCAGACCTCTAGAACCAACTGGTAAGCTTCGAAAAAAGTGAGGACCAGAAAAATGTCCTCACTCTGTAGGGAAAATGGTTAAAATGGTCCTCAGTATTAAGTACAAGAACACACACACACACACACACACACACACACACACACACACACACACACACACACACACACACACACACACACACACACACACGCACACATTCTGCGCTCTTTTTATATGTTTTTATCATGTTCTCTCGACCTCCCTAATGACTGCAACTTTATCTGGGTCACTATTCTATTCTATTCTATTCTATTCTATTCTATTCTATTGAGCCCACTGACCAGAGATCAATAACCTGACCTTGAGCTGCGGTCAGTCATCGTTTCTGAGGTCAGTAACCTGAAATGTTTTACCAGATCTGAGATCAGTGATCTGAGACATAAACCATTATCTGAGCTCAGCTCTGAAGGTAAAACATTCAGGTGGAGCTACGATGTCCAGCAGAGACAGCTGCTGCACAAAACACACCTGAAGGCTGTTACCCAGTCAGAGCAGAGAGACAGTCACATGACCAGGTCTGAGATCCATTCCCTTGATGACCCCCCCCCCCCCCCCCCCCCATTTCCTTCATTCCATTGTTTGTCTCTCATTACATGATTACTGCAACACAAATCACTTAATGCATTGTTATGGAGGCCCAGCCTGGTGGTGCTGCTTCAGCCACATGACTGTTGATGTTAGCTTTTAATTTAAGCAATCCACTACAAGACTCATTAACATGCTGCTAGATTAACTGGCTGCAGGCAGAGGTTATCCTGCTCCTAATGCTCTTTAATCCCCGTTAACTTGGATTGGAAGCAACAACCAGATCAGCACCAGAACCCGTCTGATCCGATTGTTTTTCCTCTCTCAAACACTGATTCTGTTACAGAACATCACGTAGCTTGAATTCCAACTGTCCATCAACCCAACATCAACATGATTCCATGTGGCTGGAGATCTACCCCTGACCGTCAGACGGGAAACTGGTTCTGGTGATTTTAATCATCAGTTTGGTTTGAAATGAGAAAAACAAACCCTCTATGTCTTTATCTTCACACCGTTAGTGTCTAAGGACAAAGACCAGACGGAGACGTCCCGTCTCCTGACATTTTTGTACCTTCCAGAATGAGCCATTTTACGGCTCTGTCACTATAAGGAAAACAAGCTGTTGCTGGCCACAACCACCCACTCCCTGATTGGCTGCTGCGAATGAGGAGCTCAGACATCTGGGAGGGGCTCAGAGGAGAGCCACATTTCCTCCAGCATTTTTTGGGGGTGGGGGGTGGGGGTGGGGTGGTTCAATGCTAATGGGTTAGGTTTGGCAGCACAAGGTGAAATTTATGTTCCTCTGAGTCAGCTGAAGAAGTTTTTCCACAGTGCTGATGGAGGTGGGATCTTGACCTGAAGCTGAATTTTGACCCCACCATATGATCTGAATCAGGATGAGTCTTGAAGATGCAGAAACTCGCCTGAGGTGTCAGACTCCAGGGCCCTCATTCATCAAACATTCGGAGAAATATTTCTAAATTCCTTCCAAAGATGAAATTTAGAATGATCAAAATCCTGATCTTTGAAACGTGCGGTGACCTCTCGTACGCACGTTCCTCAGCACTCGTCTGATGATGAATCACAACTGTGCGTACCCAGGTGCTCGTGTCCGATCACCATCCTTAACCATATTTGGTCACGCTGCCTCTTCAGCACATGAGGGGGATTCCATGGGCTCGGAAAAAGAAACAAATCTTTGTTGTGAGATGGAGACATTGGTACAAAAAATCCAAACGAGAGTTTGAGGTTCTAAACGCGGTTGGGACAGAGGAGAGGTTCCCTCAGAAATAAATAAAAACTTTAATCTGATAAATCGTGGAGTAACAGGTTTTCATTTACATTTAAGGAGTTGTTCTGGATGGTTTGTTTTATTAGGAAATGTCTGAGTGCAGCCTCTCAGCTGTCATTCAGTCTGGTTACCATGGCAACGCGTGTGTGATGGGGAGCAGAGGAGGTGCTGGAGGTTCTTGTAGATGTAAAGTAGAACAGGGACTGGGATCGGATTATCTGTCGCTCCACGAAGGATCCCAAATCCCAGCATCGCTCCAGACGGATCTGCGGTCAGCGCTCACGGAAACGCGTTTCCTCCAGAGGAGCTCTGACAGATCCTTCATAATAACACAGAAACGTTCTTTTATCTAAGGTGTCTGGAGCAGAATCACGAGGAGTTTCACAAGGATGCAAAGATAATATAATAAAATAACAATAAAATAATTTAAAATGTTTAAGAACATAATAGAAATGGGAAGAGTAAAATTGTGATTACAAAAACACGACATCCATTCTACAACATCAGATTCCCGACGGGTGTTTCAGCACCAGTCATGTGACTCAGCAGTTTTTCCACCATAATATTTATTTAATGGGTAAAATAATTAGTGGATGAGGAACATGTGTGGATGACTGAGACCTTCGGTGTTGTGGTTCCTCCGTTCTACCTCTTGATGCTGTTCCTACGCATGGTCTGAAGTTTTCTGATGTTTAGGTATTTCCCACCCACAGGTACAGCATGAGGAATACCACACAATGTGTACATTAGTTCCTACGTACAGATCTGTTCGTGAGTACGGCTAATGAACGAGGACCCAGAAGCTAAGCTGTGGCTCAGCAGAATCCTCCTCAGACACCAAACAAGCTTCAGTCTGACACTGAGCAAAGTTCAAACCAACAAACAGGTGCAGAGGTTTCATGTCGTAATGTCAGTTTGTTTGTGTTAGCAGGAGATAAAAGTCCTGCTTCAGCTCAGATCTCACAATCGTTCTGTTGGACTGGACTCAAAAGCAGGACTATGAAGCTTCATCTGCTGCTGGTTCTGGTTCTGCTGATGCCTCTCTGCTCAGGTATTACACTTGAACCTGTGTGTGTGTGTGTGTGTGTGTGTGTGTGTGTGTGTGTGTGTGTGTGTGTGTGTGTGTGTGTGTGTGTGTGTGTGTGTGTGTGTGTGTGTGTGTGTGAGTGTGTGTGTGTGTGTGTGTGTTTTACGATGACCAAACATCCTCTTTTTCCTGGACACATCCACTTTTCACTGTCTGTCTGTGGCGTCTGCGGGATTTCCTAAATTGGGTCTGGGTTTTCACCCAGGAGCAGGGTTTGAATCACGGGGGAGCTGAAGGCACATCTCTCTGTGGTACCACCACTATCACATAATTAACACACAATATGTATACATTTGATACAATTCAGGTCACCTTCAAAACTCAGTCATGCACCCATGGCTGTTTTAAGGCATTTTGGGGGCCAGGGCTAACCGAACCCCCTCCCCCCATCACTGGGCTCCCCCAGAAGCCTCTGTGTAATTCATACCCTGTCCAGGAGTATTAAATAAAACACCTCAGACATTACTGACATGAATGAAATATTAGTATGTTATGATCAGTAAAGTTAGATTCAACAAATGAATCACTATCTACTGACAGCTCACACACTCAGACACGTGACGATGACAAGGTTAAACTAATATGACACATTGCTTTCACATACACACATACATTGTGGATGTATGTGTGTATGCGTATGCATGTGTCTGTGTGTATATATGTATATATATATGTGTAGGAGTATAGTAAATTTTCATTATTTTTGTATTTTAATTTTAATTTTATTTTGGGGATCAAGTTACTCAATATAAAGTTAATACCAATGTATCGCTGTCGTTTACTTGTTTTGTGTTGTTAAAAAATCAATAAATAAATTGTTAACAAAGTTAAATGTTCCAAATAAAACACCCCCGTTGATAAATGTGATCATTTTTGTGTATCTAAACAGACTAGAGAGATGAAATTGAACAAACACACACACACGCACACGAGCGCGTGCACACACACACACACACACACACACACACACACACACACACACACACACACACACACACACACACACACACACAGCAAGGTCACGGCGTGAGAAGAAGTTGAATATTTTCACCTGATGTGAACAGAGGAGGAGCGGACAGCGCACAAATTTCGTGAGCGATCCACTTTGTGGCGCTTCACAGCTGGTGTGTTCCGGGTATTACCCTCTCTTATTCTTCTACCGTTACATCAACCTGTGTCTGTGTATTCCTGCTACAGAGAGACGCCGGGCTGGAGTGGGACTCATTTTCAGCCCTGGGGTTTCAGGGCTCAGAGCCAGCATCCAGACCACTTTAATATAGAGCAGGTCTTCACCATATATTCACTCAGTGAGTAATCCTACCTGCTGATGCTTGGTGCTGGATCTTGACTTTGGGGTTATGAACCCAAACAGCACGTTTTACTGAAAAAAGCCTGTTTTTGCGCATTTAGTGGCATCTTTTAGAGTTTTCTTCTTTCGAGTCCTAGCTTCTCCCATCCTGAGTCACCTGAAGTGTTGCGTTAGGGAGCGCCTGCAGGATAAAAGGCAGAGGTGGCCCGTGGACACCACAGTAGCAGCGTATGTAATCAAAGCCAGAGCCATTACTGAACACAGGTGTCGTGCCAATGTTGTTACCCCCGCCAGAATTTGTTTCCCCTGTGTCGGGCGCCGGTGTCGATTTGAGTTCCTCCCTCACGAAAAAATAGCCCTCACCACCTACTCTAACCATATCCACTAAATTACCAAAAATGTATGTTCTGCACAATCATAATTTATTAAATACTCTGTGTGGGACAATTTTAATGTTTGTTATAGGGTTATGGCTAGGATAAGGGTTACGACCCACATTTTTTGGCTGTTTGAGCCGAAAAAGATTTCGAGGGGGGTAACTAAAATTGACATAACACCTGTATGTGTTCCCGACACAGGGGGAACAAATTGTGGCACGATAACTTCATCGGCATGACACCGGCACAAAAAGAAAAAAAAAATACTGACAAGTTTTAAAACAATAGGGTTTTTTTGTTTTTGTGTTACCTGACATGAGAGGCCCTTTCAGCATAGAGGGATCAAACCAGTGGCATGATGACTGAACACTGGTACAAAAAAAAAAAAGAGACAACATCGGTCCTTGAGGCCCGAACATCAGACCAGCCCACTGGGAATTGTCCAGACCCTCCCGATTAGCCTCTTCGGGCCTGGACACCAACTGATTTACAAAACATAACAACTGCATTTTAAGTGTCCCACACATGGAGGAGTTTAAACTTGAAAACAGGCTTCTCTGCCTGGCCAGGACACTGTCTGATGAGCTGGACCCCGGTGAGGACAACAGTTTTCCCGTACCTCTTTCAGACAATATGTAGCATGACAATGGTCTGTCAAATGCTGAGGAAGTCAGCCAATGCTTGGAGCAACTCGAAATGGCATGCGCAACCCTACGGGAAGATATGTTTCTGGAGTCTAAACTTTCTGATCACGAGAGAAGTAGGAGGCAGAATCTGCAAGTTGTTGGCTTACTGGAATCGCTTGAAGATCTGCTACCAATGGCCTTTTCCCCCAGCTTCTTGTGGAGGTATTTGGCAACCAGATCTAGTCATCCCCGCCAGAGCTTTATAGAGCCCACTGCAGTATTGCCGCAAAACTGGGTCTAGATGGACGTCCACGTCCAGTGATTTTCCGCCTTCATCGCTTTCAAATTAAGGACTTGCTATTGAGAGAGGAGTGGAAGCGAGGGACGGTGGATTACCGTGGACACAAGCTTCATTTCTACAAGGATTATAGCGCTGACATCCTGAGGCAGCGGGCTGAAATATAGCACCTTCTAGAGTCCTGGAACCCCCCAAGGCACTTTACAACACAATCAGTCATTCACCCATTCACACACACATTCATACACTGGTGGGGATGAGCTACGATGTAGCCACAGCTGCCCTGGGGCGCACTGACGGAGGCGAGGCTGCCGAGCACTGGCGCCACCAGTCCCTCCGACCACCACCAGCAGGCAACGTGGGTTGTGTCTTGCCCAAGGACACAACGACGGTGACAGACTGAGCGGGGCTCGAACCTGCAACCTTCCGATTTCTTAATAGTCCTGTAGCAACAAAGCTAGGTAATCATCAGATTTTGTAGCCTAGCTTCTTTTGTTCTGTCAAATGAGTGTAGGCTGCAGCGATGGTTTAAGATTGCTTCAGCTCCAACATATAACTCTTGCTTTTACTTCCAGGCTCTGCCATGATGCCAACTAAAGAAGCACACGTCCTCTTTTCCTTCTTCTTGTGCTTTGTATCGATGGTCAGCAGGGCCGGAGTGGGACACATTTTCAGCCCTGGAGTTTCAGACCCCAGACCGGCCCACTTAACAAATTATTATTAAAATCATGTTAGAACTTTATATGTATAGTCTACAAAAGCACACTACTCGGTAAAGCCTTGTAATTCAGTGCAAGAAAGAGTTGCTTTACAATGTAGGTTTATTTGAACATCAGTGCACATCTCCAACATTGTTCTTTACAACACATTCTCTAACAATATAACAATCTACATTCTGTTCAAACAGCTGTTCTGAGATTTTCAAACCTTTAAAATGAAATGACTCAGCACTCCCTTTCACACTTTTTCCAGTTTCCCTAGACTCACCTGCACACAATTAAAATAACCATCTGTAAAGCTTTAGCACATTTGATATGGAAAACACATTTTTGTAACCAATTAAAATATTTTCTATGGCAAAATATGCAGGCTTATTTAATTTTACTTTCATTCTAATAGCGATCTGTTGTGGGCTTTGTGCATTTACTAATAAAAATACATCAGGTCACTACTATTATTTGGACATTAAAATTATTATAATGAAACTGATGTTTGCACATGAGTTGGCTCACCTTCTATCCCAACAGGAGCAATACCCTCACTGTTGGCTCCTGGCTCTTCTTCTGACACTACATTGTGTGAAAATGGTCACAATTCAGCATTCATTTTCCTTTTTTACACGCTTTCTGATCAATGCTGAATCATCTAGCATTTTAGGACACTTTCATATAGAGCCAGGATAGTTTTCATCATATAAATTTTAATAATATTCAGTTCACTGACTCAATAAGTAATCCTACCTGTACATGCCCGCTCTGGAATTGTGGGCTTCTGCCTGGTGCTTATTAGGCCTACTGGATCTTGTGGGCTACAAGACAGTTTGGTGGCATCAGTCACATCATACTGTTAATTATATTACATAACGTTATGTCATGATGCCATATAATTCATTATTGATGCTTAATTAACTTGAATGGTGATTTGCAGCCGGTAAAGTTCAACATCTTGACTTGCCTTACCCGTTTTATCTTCATTTGAAGTTAAAGACCGCAAGCTTGTTTGAGAAAAAAAGGTGCTCATTTTTGCACATTTAGCTGCATCTGTTTCCGGCGCTTTCCTCTTTTTAATTCTTGCCTTCTCCCAACACCCTTGCTCTTTCTACTTTCCATCTTTCCGTCAACTGCGTGGTCACGTGGTGCGCACAGGCGCATACTGGGGAAAAAAAACGAGCTGCAGCCTGCAGGTAGAGACAGCCGGGTGATCAGCCCGGCGGCCTCAGTGCCATGACTGAACACCGGCACCAAAAAATAAAAATAAAATGATAAAAAACAAAAACGAGAGCACCGGCCCAAACATCGCGCAGCCCACCGGGAATTCTCCAGACCCTCCCGATTAGCCACTCCGGGCCTGATGGTCAGTGACCTCGTCTCATCTTCCTATGCCTATCCGGGTCCAGATCGCGGGGGTAGCATCCCAACTAGAGAGTTCGAGACCATCCTCTCCCCGGCCACCTCCACCAGCTTCTCTGGAAGGACCTCAAGGAGTTCCTGGGCCAAATCGGAGATGTACTTTCTCCAACCTGTCCTGGGTCAACCAGGAGGCCTCCTGCCGGCAGGACATGCCTGAAACACCTCCCTGGAGAGGCATCCAGGAGGCATCCTAACGAGATGCCCAAACCACTTCAACTGACTCCTCTCAATATGGAGGAAAAGCGGCTCTACTCCGAGTCTCCCAAATGTCCAAGCTCCTATCCCTAAGGCTGAGCCCAGCCAGCCCGAGGAGAAAACTTATTTCGGCCGTTTGTATCCGCAATCTTGTTCTTTCGGTCATTACCTAAAGCTCGTGACCAAAGGTGAGGACTGGTCAGTAGATCGACTGGTAAATGCAGAGCCTTGCTTTCTGGCTCAGCTCCTTCTTCACCACAACAGACCGGTTCGGCGTCCGCATCACTGCAGACGCTGCCCCAATCCTCCTGCTGATCTCCTGTTCCCTCCTTGACCTGAAAAAGCTAACTGCTAGCTTTTACATTAGCTATTATTGGCAGAGTAAACCCTCCTGTCACACCCCCCACCCCCCAGGGCACCTGTCCTACAAAATTGGTAAATTAAATTTCTATTCAGCAGACTGCTGTACACTCTGAAGTTGGTCCGTTTTCTATGTCCAGAATCTCTGAAACCCACTTTTTAAAGAATAGCTTAAAGTTTTGGAGACCTCTGTCAGACCGGCACTCTGCTTCAGACCCTGTGTGTGTTTTCTGTTGCAGCTAATCAGTTTCACATCGAATGCTTTGGTGAAGACTTCCTGATGGTCAACAACCTGTTGTTACAGTGTTCTGGTAAAGTCAGACAGGCCTGCTACACGCGGGGTGAGCTTCACACACACACACACACACACACACACACACACACACACACACACACACACACACACACACACACACACACACACACACACAACACACACACACAACACACACACACACACACACACAACACACACACACACACACACACACACACACACACACACACACACACACACACACACATACTCGCTTAAGTCATAATTGGGGTCGCAAGTTTTAACTACCCCCCTTAGAGGACACTGCTTTCTGTATGGTTTAGAGACAAGCTAGTAAGTGAATTTTTCTATTTCAAATTTTTAAAAGACAAAAATCACTTGATATTCTCATTTTACTGAATTTTTCTCTAAACAGTTTTTTAACCTTTAAATTGGGGACAGAGGTTTTTTAAAGTCCTCTTTGAGGACTCGTACAATACACAGATACACGGACAATTTAAAGTCATATTTGGGTACATTACCATCTTTTGGGGACAATCCATTGTAAAGAACTGTTATGAAAATTTTATATTTATAATCTCTTAATCATTGATCCAATCAACTGAATGTAATATGTATTACTCTGTGCTTTGAGAACAATGAAAATGACCAACCTTCAGAAGTGCTCATTCAAAGTTACTGACCTTTTCATGCCCGTCACAGGAGCATAGAAGGAACCCGCTCTCATCTATGATGTTAAAAGCCAGACTAGTTTACCCAGAGTAATTTTCTGTCTCTTGGGATCTCCAAGCTCTTGAGCCTGTGCTTGGAGACACAGCAACTTCTACGGTATAGGGTCCAGGCAGGCCAGATGATAGCCTTGCCTGGGTTTTTAGCATTCTCATGCCATGAATGTTAGTAGATCATTGTTCCACAAGACTATTTTAGCATGAATATAATTTGTAATAGTGTTTACTGACCTGCTAAACCTTAGGGAAAATCAAATATTTAGGGACCAAACTCCATGTGTTATGTAAGCTCATCCAGTTTCTTAGTTCAATAGCATTACTACAACATTTCTTGGTGTTTAGACAGCTTAAATTGCATACTAAAAATGTTGTCTATAAAAAAATGTCCAACAAAAGATTCAAATGTGGAACAAAGTTTGTATGACAGCTTACTTTATTTAAAAGAAAGTAAGAACTTCAAGTCATAAGAACACAAAATGACTACAAAATTAAGCTTGAAAAATGCCTTTCCAAGATTTTAACATCTTATAAACCAGTGGGTATCATGGATCACGTTTTACATTATAAAACCTTGTTTAATTGTAGACTTTTCTGTGTCTCCAAATCAGAAGAGGCATGTGGAATTAAACACTATTAGTGTAACATTTTCTTAACACATTTTAAAGCATCTGAACAGTTCAGGAAATATCAAGTTTCAAAGGCTGACCTGGCTAATGTTAGTCTTTGGCACAGGCTTTTCTCTTCAATGCAGTGATCCGATTTCTCACATAATTTTTTACACCAGTCCAGTTTCGATTTTTTAGGGCATAGGGTTCTGCGTTGATGCACCGAATGCAGTCCATTTTCTGAGGTACCTTGCATGTGTGGATGAATCGCATCATGTGCCTTTCAACTGCACGTACCTCACTGTCTTCCCACTTTTGTTTGGGGTTACCTCGATTTCCTGTCAACAAAGAGAAAATGTGAAAAATATTTTATTTTGGTTAATCTAAAACATGGTTAATGGGGACATATTATACAAATCTGAATTTTGCATATTTTATTTCTGCCATATTAGTTTCTACTGCCTCTATAAACACTCCAAATGTAAGGATAAAATAAAAATGTCAATAATGTGCATTTTCTGTTGGTCTGATTAATGCCAATCCTATCGGATGGATGGGTGAGGCCAGCAGCAGCTTGCTTTCTCTTAAGTGACTGAGACCTAAAAAAGCTCTTTCTAGAAAGCACTGAAAATGTCAAGAATAGAACTGTGAATCATGTGAGTGATTTTGAACAAAACATTTCATTAACTTGTTTTGGACAGACCATAAAACTATAATAGGTCTTCCTTAACTTATATTGAAGCATAATATTGTTTAGATAGATGTTATCAGACATAATTTCCACAAGACAAGTTTTTTTTCCCTTTAAGAATTGAAAATTCAGAGTAAATGAAAGTTTCAACACCAACTGACTTGGCAAATACACACGTTTTAATTTCATTCCCATGTTTAGAGTTTATGAAAACAACAGATAATAAAATAACCTGACACATTGGTGCATACCATGTTTTAGAGGACTTCTGATGGTGACAGATGACGATGTCTCAGGTTCTACATCATCATCGTTCTCTATTGCTTCATTTTCTTGTGCTTTTGTCACCTCCATGGCTTCTCTGCTGAGGGAAGTGTCATTCTCGTCACTTGAAGAATCCAGCTCCTGTAAATCCACTCTTTCTAGAATTAAAAAGGACAACAGAAAAATGGAAGAAGAAAAAAATATATATATTTACCACCAAATCCTGGTTAAAGAAGCTATCAGGCCAATTCAGTTATAAACTATTGGAATGGAATTTCATATATTAAGTATTGACATTTCATTTCACTGCATTAAAACCTTATGCACACTCATACCTTCAGGGTCAATCTCGATGTCATCAAGAGCTTGGCCTTTATAAAGTGAAAGAGTTCCCTTCTCCAATGCCAAAAGTACTTTGCTCATCTTGGCAAGCTGAAGTGTTCCTTGGGGTAAGCGGTAATACTGCCTATGCACACGGATGTCATGACCTAGGAAGTTTGCCAGTTGGTCTGCTTCATTTTCTTGAAGATTCAGCACCTGCGACATTGTTGCTATATGTTTCCGAAGTCTTGTTGAAGTAAGGACATCTGGATTTTTGGCATGACATTCTCTTGCAAACTTCTGGATGCACTCTCCTCCTCGATATGCAGATAATGCTCCGGGTCTAGCAAACATGTAGACGTTGTCTTTGGGAATGCAACAAGATTCACGGCTTTCAACCAGCAGTTCCATTGCAGAGACCATTGAAGGTTTTAAAAGAACAGGTACTCCTCTCCCTCGTTTTCCTCGGATTTCAACTCTCGTGAAGAAATCACACATTTTTTTCTCAAGTGGAGTCAGACAAGCAGCCATGTCCTCATTTATTTCTGACTTTTTTCTCTCTTTGAAGGTGGACAGCTCCATTCTTGATACCTCCCCTTCTCTTCTTCTGTTAAAAATGATCACTTGAGCAAGTGTTACTTTGGCAAGCATTGCATAGTTGGAAGCGGTGGGACTCGATCTCAACATTTTTTCAGCAATGGCTTTAACATTCTCCATATGGCTATCCAAACGTTTAACATCTTCAGTTAAAGGTAAAATCTGTGGTGAATTCCACTTGGACTCTGTCATAGTTGTTGTTGCACCTCTGGTAATCAGTCCCTTCCATCTGAAGTTTTTGATGGTCTTGAACTCTCGAGCAAATCGTACAAGGCTTGAGTCTCCATCTACTGAGGACAAGTTGTCAGTCTCAACAAGCTCACAAATTATTCCAAGACTGTTTCCAATCTTTAGAGCTAAAGTGGGTTTGCGGAATGTGTTATTTGTTGGGTTATACCCAGCCAACTCTTTCACTGCAGATATCAAATGATTGAAGTTTGCAGGATAAATAAGTTCCTCTGCTTTTTGTATTGGAGTACTCTTCTGTGCTGTAAGTAGTAGTCGCCCAAGTTCCCTGAGTCTTTGCCTTATGTAGTCATGTCTGTTCTTTCTTGAGCCATTCAGATCATAGAGATGCTGTCCAAACTGCAGAAGTTGTTTATCATTTTGAATCAACTGAGTGACTTTGTCATATTTCATGCAGGAAATGACACTTTTCAAGCCCTCACCAATGTCATGAGGAACAGCAGTTTTCAAAGCACATTTTGATCGAACTCTGTGCTTCCCAGTACTGGACTCATCATCACTGTTGTTCTTTGCTGGGCATCTTCTCATGTGCTTCCACAATGTTTTCTTGGCATAGAGTCCCTGACAATGATAACAATGAATGAAATCAAATGCATCTTTTAATTTTTTTGGTCTATAGCAGGCCTGTAGCTCACCAGCTCCCTTCTTCACAACACTGGCATTATGAGCAAAGTTTCCACGTCTTCTAAGGATGTTTAACTTATTGCGTCGCTCTTTTGAATTTTTTGGATACTGAAAAGCAAGGGCAACATCTTCAACATTTTTATGTACGGTCTCCAGATGCCGTGCAAGTTTTGATGTGGGTTGAAGGCAATAGAGGCAATAGTTTCTCTTGTTATACACACGGCAACCTCCAGATTTAGAAGGCGGTAACACTTTGATTGAGTGAGAAATCTGCTCAAATCTACTTTTCTTTGGAGTGGACACATTGCTATTTGGACTGTCAATAGAAAACTTTCTCTTTGTAGGAGTGCTTGAGGTCCTCTTCTTAGGACTTTTGGCCATTTTTTCCCCTATAGAACTTTCTGAACCATCATCTTGTTTTACTGGAGACAAGAGGGGGTAACGCAGGGAACGCAAAGGCTTTTTTGCAGTTGGATAAAGACATGCATCTTCATCTTGTGCTGAACTTTCTTCAGAGTCTGGAGCATAATCAGCATCACTATAGTCTGTGCAATCTGACCAATCAGAACACGTTTCCATATATATAGTGGCCTTAGGGGATGGAAAAAAACAATATTATAAATAAGATAAAATTCTAATACAATATAAATCATGATTTAGGTATCCAGGCTGTCAACATTCAAAAATATAAATGAAAGTGATCTAATCATTGATTTAATGCACTGATGTCAAACTGTAAATTTAGGTTCGTACCTGCTTTTTTCTTAGTGACTTCTTGTGTGAAGATTCAACCAATTGATTTCCAGATTCATGAGAAACTGATGAGGTTGTAGCAAATGCCGAAGAAACAGTTTTCTTAAAATAGAAAGTGGAAAATTAAAACTAATGTAGAAACAAAAGGGCTATATTAAACTGTGAAATGAACATTAGTATTAGAATATTTAAAAGTGGTGCAATGTATTTAAAGATGGTATTTTTTTAATTAAATAACATTTTAAAAAACATTTAGGTAAAATAAGTGTTTATTGTTTTTCATATACCAACTCTAAAGCACAAGTCTTTTGCTTACCAGTCTTTTTAGGGCTAGCTGCCCACAATCAGAAGTATCATTGGTCATTGATTTCTTCAAGACAGAGTTATCTGAAGAAAGTAATGGCTACAAAAATAAAGACACGTTATGTTCATAACAGATTTGACTTTGTTTTAAAAAACACAACCTTAGTCAGTGCCTTTAAAGTTTGATGTACATATTTTACTATGACTATTAATTAAGCATTTTATGAGATGAATTTTTTTATTTTGAAAGCATACCTGTGAACTAAGCCGAGATCCTACATTGTGGGGGCTGTCCAACTGGGAATTTAGCTGTGGTCAAGGGTGAGAAAAGGCATGTCAGTAAGACAGAATTTCTTTTAAAGCATAACAGCAGTATTGATGAAAAGATTAATACACCACTAGATAAGTTACTGAGGTTACTGATTCTAAAGTATGAGGACAATATTGCAAAAATAGCAAGTGCTGTGCTAAAGAAAAAGAAACCCACGAGTAAATATTGTCCATGTCTCTGGTTATATGAAATTCACCTTAACCCCTTTAAGACAAAGTTTTAGTTAAAGATGTGGTTCACTCTGTAAAATAAACATATTTGCAGTGGTCTCTGGTAGGAATTAATGGTTTTTAAGTCATACTCTGGAGAAAAAAATTGTGGTGTACCAGTTTCAGGAACTAGAAGTTTGCCACATCAGAGTTGAGCTTCAAACAGCAGGATTTGGAGTCTTATTTCCTGATATTTAGAAATCTCACCCCTGACTGGCTAACAGCAACGCAACTCTACCATTAACTTAGTTTGCTCTGTATTGAAGTTTTATCTCGACAAATACCACAAGCCTAAAGGAGTTCTGCTGTGTGGTGGAGTTGCTAATGCTAACATTTAGCTTCAACTAACAAAGATGTTCTCAGTTTCCTGGAAACCTACAACAGCCTTCCTTGATGTGAGTCAGAATGGGTGAGTACATGAATGTTAAGTGTGACGTAGATCTGTCAGGCTTTCTAATCCTAGAGTTTCACCGTCAGAAGCTAATGCAGGAGATAGGTGTAGGAGACTATTTTCATCTTCAGCCTGCAGGTTAAACTAGCAATTATCGATCATAATTAGAAATAATAAATAAAAATTGTTCACAGAAAACCACATTTTAAAGAGAGGAAACACTCTGCCGCATTTAATTTTGGGAAGGCGAGTACCAAATGTTAAATTGAGCATAGTTTTGACTGTGTACAACATTGCTTTTATAAAATATTGCACATATATTACTTACATTTTATTCCCATATATTCCTTTATATAATGACAGCCATGAGGCTTTGTCCACTCTATTTAGTGAAATTTGACTGATTCCAGTTCTTTATTACATCCATTCATTAATATCCTGTAACCATTTTTTTCAGGAAGGGTTGTGAGAAGCTGGTGTCTCTCTAGAAGTCATTTATCAAAAAGTGAGTGGGCAGCCTGGACATGTTGCCATTTCAACTAAGGGAACAAAAAGGACCCATTTACACATTCCTCCATTCACACTTAATGACAATTTAAAATCACTAATTAACCTGGCATGCATGTGTCTGGTCCATCAGAGTAGTTGTGGGGATTAACTGGAAGTGACCACTACATGCATACATAGAACATGCTAACTAAATGTATTCAGGAAATGACCATGTGAACTTGCTGTTGGGCAATGCCAAGAAAAGTGCCACCATGTCTGTTCTGCTGAGAATGTCATTGGCTGCAAATTTCCTTCCACGCAGGACCTGCACACCTCCAGGACATTGAGGCGCGCAGGTCAAATAACAGCTGACCCATGTCACCCTGGACACAGTCTTTTTGACTTGCTCCCATCTGGCAGAAGGATCAGATCCATTCAGACCAGAACCTCATGCCACAAGAACAGTTTCTGCCCCTTTGCTGTTTGACTCATATATGACAATCCTAGGGCTGCCCACTCCAGTCGCTTGGTCTAAGTCACACGACACTGTTGTGTTTGTACATGAACTGATCCACTCTGATCAGTACCTACAGTGGGTATATAGTAGCCACTTCTCAAACTATTACCACTTTATATTATAAATTTATTATGAGTATGTTCTTACATTCTATATTTGCTTATCTCTTATATTTATCTTTCTTTTCACACTAAATACTGCAGCAATTTCCGAATGTTGTGCTTTCTCTCACATATGGCAATAAGACCTTCTAATTCTGATTAAATGCATCATTTTAAAACTGGTGTTTGGGAGAATCAAGTGCAAAAACCAAAGTCATACCATTTTTAAGACTCAGGATTTCTGTTATGGACACTTTTGATAATATGTCACAAGATTATAATTTTAATTGTAATCAGCAGGGAAGGCAAAATGTTTAATATTCTACTAAAATTAGATCCTTCCACACCTTCGCAAAATGGTCACTTTGCATCAAAAGAATTGATGTGTACATTACTCACTAGGGCATCCAGTTCTGCCAGTTCCTGAGCAAGTTTTGCACGCTTCACCAGCATCATGGTAGTTTTTCTCTCTTTAGTATTTTGCTCCATTTCTGCCTTTTTGTGAGAATAAAGGCTGTTGGAACAGTGCTGTTGCAATTTCCTTGTTAGTGACTGGAAAAGATTAAAAATATTCTAATGAAATAAAGCACATGTGGGAATAGAAGACACAAAAGCAAAAAAATCAAAAGATGAAACAGTAATTACATACAAAAATAATGTTTTGTGATGAGTCTTATTCTAATATTAGGAAATATCAGAAAAATCTTGATCTATTTGCATTATGAAACGTGGATATACAAATAAAATTTTTACCTCGGTGTCATCTTGGTGGTCAGCATTCTGCTCATGGACTTCACCAGTAGATTTAACCTGGAAACAAAGACATAACTACAGTATAAAGCCTAAAACTCATCAATCTTCTTTCACCAGTACGCCAGACTTCCTACTTTTGGGGACAGTTGTAACACAAACACACTCGACCCAAACCCAAATGGGGACAACCAACCTAAAATCACCAAAAAGTAGTATAAAGTAGAGTTTATCAAACAGTTGTTGGTAATAATGGGTTTTGAATGTTTTGGACATCAACTTCTTTTGAATCTAAAAAATAAATACACTAAAATTTACATTGAACAATGTACTATTTTCCATAACTGTAACATCATGAAAGATTTTTGAACTTTTAACATACCTCGGTGTCATCTTGGTGGTCATTATTCTGCTCATGGACTTCACCAGTGGATTTAACCTGGAAACAAATACATAACTACATTATAAAACCTAAAACTCATCCATCTTCTTTCACCAGTACGCCAGACTTCCTACTTTTGGGGACAGTTATAACACACACACACACTCGACCCAAACCCAAATGGGGACAACCAACCTAAAATCACCAAAAAGTAGTATAAAGTAGAGTTTATCAAACAGTTGTTGGTAATAATGGGTTTTGAATGTTTTGGACATCAACTTCTTTTGAATCTAAAAAATAAATACACTAAAATTTACATTGAACAATGTACTATTTTCCATAACTGTAACATCATGAAAGATTTTCGAACTTTTAACATACCTCGGTGTCATCTTGGTGGTCATTATTCTGCTCATGGACTTCACCAGTGGATTTAACCTGGAAACAAATACATAACTACATTATAAAACCTAAAACTCATCCATCTTCTTTCACCAGTACGCCAGACTTCCTACTTTTGGGGACAGTTATAACACACACACACACTCGACCCAAACCCAAATGGGGACAACCAACCTAAACTCACCAAAAAGTAGTATAAAGTAGAGTTTATCAAACAGTTGTTGGAAGTAATGGGTTTTGAATGTTTTGGACATAGACTTCTTTTGAATCTAAAAAATAAATACACTAAAATTTACATTGAACAATGTACTATTTTCCATAACTGTAACATCATGAAAGATTTTTGAACTTTTAACATACCTCGGTGTCTTCTTGGTGGTCATTATTCTGCTCATGGACTTCACCAGTGGATTTAACCTGGAAACAAATACATAACTACATTATAAAACCTAAAACTCATCCATCTTCTTTCACCAGTACGCCAGACTTCCTTCTTTTGGGGACAGTTATAACACACACACACTCGACCCAAACCCAAATGGGGACAACCAACCTAAACTCACCAAAAAGTAGTATAAAGTAGAGTTTATCAAACAGTTGTTGGTAATAATGGGTTTTACATGTTTTGGACATAGACTTCTTTTGAATCTAAAAAATAAATACACTAAAATTTACATTGAACAATGTACTATTTTCCATAACTGTAACATCATGAAAGATTTTTGAACTTTTAACATACCTCGGTGTCATCTTGGTGGTCAGTATTCTGCTCATGGACTTCACCAGTGGATTTAACCTGGAAACAAAGATATAACTACATTATAAAACCTAAAACTGATCCATCTTCTTTCACCAGTACGCCAGACTTCCTACTTTAGGGGACAGTTATAACACACACACACTCGACCCAAACCCAAATGGGGACAACCAACCTAAAATCACCAAAAAGTAGTATAAAGTAGAGTTTATCAAACAGTTGTTGGAAGTAATGGGTTTTGAATGTTTTGGACATAGACTTCTTTTGAATCTAAAAAATAAATACACTAAAATTTACATTGAACAATGTACTATTTTCCATAACTGTAACATCATGAAAGATTTTTGAACTTTTAACATACCTCGGTGTCATCTTGGTGGTCAGTATTCTGCTCATGGACTTCACCAGTGGATTTAACCTGGAAACAAATACATAACTACATTATAAAACCTAAAACTCATCCATCTTCTTTCACCAGTACGCCAGACTTCCTACTTTTGGGGACAGTTATAACACAAACACACTCGACCCAAACCCAAATGGGGACAACCAAACTAAAATCACCAAAAAGTAGTATAAAGTAGAGTTTATCAAACAGTTGTTGGTAATAATGGGTTTTGAATGTTTTGGACATCAACTTCTTTTGAATCTAAAAAATAAATACACTAAAATTTACATTGAACAATGTACTATTTTCCATAACTGTAACATCATGAAAGATTTTTGAACTTTTAACATACCTCGGTGTCATCTTGGTGGTCAGTATTCTGCTCATGGACTTCACCAGTAGATTTAACCTGGAAACAAAGATATAACTACATTATAAAACCTAAAACTGATCCATCTTCTTTCACCTGTATGCCAGACTTCCTACTTTAGGGGACAGTTGTAACACAAACACACTCAATCCAAACCCAAATGGGGACAACCAACCTAAAATCACCAAAAAGTAGTATAAAGTAGAGTTTATCAAACAGTTGTTGGAAGTAATGGGTTTTGAATGTTTTGGACATAGACTTCTTTTGAATCTAAAAAATAAATACACTAAAATTTACATTGAACAATGTACTATTTTCCATAACTGTAACATCATGAAAGATTTTTGAACTTTTAACATACCTCGGTGTCATCTTGGTGGTCAGTATTCTGCTCATGGACTTCACCAGTGGATTTAACCTGGAAACAAATACATAACTACATTATAAAACCTAAAACTCATCCATCTTCTTTCACCAGTACGCCAGACTTCCTACTTTTGGGGACAGTTATAACACACACACACACTCGACCCAAACCCAAATGGGGACAACCAAACTAAAATCACCAAAAAGTAGTATAAAGTAGAGTTTATCAAACAGTTGTTGGTAATAATGGGTTTTGAATGTTTTGGACATCAACTTCTTTTGAATCTAAAAAATAAATACACTAAAATTTACATTGAACAATGTACTATTTTCCATAACTGTAACATCATGAAAGATTTTTGAACTTTTAACATACCTCGGTGTCATCTTGGTGGTCAGTATTCTGCTCATGGACTTCACCAGTGGATTTAACCTGGAAACAAATACATAACTACATTATAAAACCTAAAACTCATCCATCTTCTTTCACCAGTACGCCAGACTTCCTACTTTTGGGGACAGTTATAACACACACACACTCGACCCAAACCCAAATGGGGACAACCAACCTAAACTCACCAAAAAGTAGTATAAAGTAGAGTTTATCAAACAGTTGTTGGTAATAATGGGTTTTACATGTTTTGGACATAGACTTCTTTTGAATCTAAAAAATAAATACACTAAAATTTACATTGAACAATGTAGCATTTTCCATAACTGTAACATCATGAAAGATTTTTGAACTTTTAACATACCTCGGTGTCATCTTGGTGGTCAGTATTCTGCTCATGGACTTCACCAGTGGATTTAACCTGGAAACAAAGACATAACTACATTATAAAACCTAAAACTCATCCATCTTTTTTCACCAGTACGCCAGACTTCCTACTTTTGGGGACAGTTATAACACACACACACTCGACCCAAACCCAAATGGGGACAACCAAACTAAAATCACCAAAAAGTAGTATAAAGTATAATTTATTAAACAGCTTTAGTTGAAAAGAGTGTCACATGTTTTGGACATTGATTTCTCCTTTTTAATCTTAAAGGTGTGGATCACTGAAAAATATTTTTTTAAATCTTATTTCTGATTATAATGAGTCACTGTTTTTCATGCAGGATGAAAATTAAAATAGTCTCCTACACCTATCTCCTACATTAGCTTCTAATAGAAAACACACTAAAAGGATAGGATTTTATAGTGCTGGTAAACAGCAGCTAAGTTGGTTTTATGTCCTATTTCTGCTTTCATCAGCCTCCATCCTCAGACTCCTCCAGTGTTTTGGGAGGTGATGGACTCGGGTTTACTTTGTTGCAGTCAAAGACTTTCCATGTTTCAGCTCTCATGATGATGCCCTGCACAACAAGGTGCTTTGTTAAATTGCTGGCATTCCTTTATTTTGTGGTACAAATATTCTCGCTGGTGTAGCATTTAGCGGCTACTTACTTTAGCAAAACGCACCCAAATGTTTGACTTTTTTAGCATTTTCTTCCACGAACTGCTGAGAAGTGCTGTTGAAAGCTCCACTCATAACGTGACTCAGGATCAGTCATGTGGCCCGGGGTGGGTCACTGGGACATTTTAATACTTTCTTCCTGATATCTGTACCTACCGAATGTTTTCACTCAGTCACAAAGAGGTCCAGAGTTCTGAAACCCAACCCTAGGAGTCAGTCAGCCTTTCTTGTGGTCTGATGAGGTTTTCTAGGTTTCTCCTCTGCTGGAGATCTGTGTGGTCTGCGTTTTGTTTACCATTTTGTATCACTGCTGTAGCGCGGGAGCTGAATACGTTACATGTTCAGAGTATTTTGACCCGAGACTTTTTATTATTTCCAAATTCCTAAATTCAATGCTTTTTAGACTTTTTAAGACCCTGCGGGAACATCAGCATATAAGTTAAAAGTAAGCTTTTTAAGACTTTATTTCCATATTTTGGAGGAAATTAGTTTACCTTTTTGCGCCATGGCCAATTTGCTTTTCCATAGTTGTAAGTTATTTCCTCTCCAGGGTCAATGTCTCGTAAAGCAAAAAGGCAAAGGTGCGGCAGCCCTTCAACTTCCACCGTCTTCATCTTGCAGTTAGGCCTTTGGTGATCATCATTCACAAGTCTTCCCAATGACTTGTCCTCAACAGAAGCATCGACACTTAACAAAAAAGAACAAGTCAAGTGAATTAAACACCATATATGTATGTATAATATATTTCATATACATACATACATACATACATACATACATACATACATACATACATACATACATACATATACACACACATATACACATACATATATAAAGAACACTAATTAATACTCACCACCAACCGTTCCCTTGCCATTGGAAGTCAAATAAGAAAACTTCCTCTGTGTCACTGTATTTATTCTTTTGAAGTATTGAATCCTCTTTACATAGTTTTCCACGGTACTCAAGGACAAAATCTCCTTGTTTGAACACTTTAGTGGCAATAACACCTCGTCCTTTAAAAGAAGAAAACCACAGTTTTAACACTAGAACTTCCAAGGCTGTCATTTTGACTGTTTTCCTATTTTGATAATAACTTTAGTTAGATGGGTCTCGTGTCCTGGCTTCTTGACTTTTCCAATTTGTGTGTGTCAGTGGCCTAGCGATATACGTGTCCACCCTTGGACTGGGAGACAAGGTTCAAATCCCGGTCAGGTCATACCAAAGACTGGAAAAAATGGGACCCAAGGCCTCCCTGCTTGATGCTCAGTTTTAAGGGGTTGGATTGGGGGGTTAAACAACCAAATAGTTCCTGAGCACAGCCACTGCTGCAGCTCACTGATCACCTCATGGATGGGGCAATTGCAGAGGTGTAATTTCAGCAGTGTGTGATGACTTTGTGACTTCAACTTTATTTACATGTTATGTTTCTACAAATTAAGGTAAGAAAAAGAAATGTAGTTAATTTTTGTCTGTTTCCTACAAACCTTCAATCTGATGCGTCTTATTTACATGGTAAATTTTTCCTGCGGAGGAACAGCATCACTGTTGCTAAGCAATCAACTTTCCAGCTTGCGCATTCGCTCTTTATTCATATTCCCTGTAAATTAGCTGCTAAAATGGCTTGTGCTCCTGTCCTGTTTTGCCTTTTTATGCATGTTGTGAAGCACTTTGTGATTTTTTCTGTGAAAAGTGCTATATAAATAAGTTTTACTTACTTACTTACTTACTTAATGGCACATTGCTAATTACGAAACTCATATTGCCACCAATGTTACTTTGAAATGTTTTTTTTGGGACCAATACCTTCCTGCAGGACAAGCTGACTGTGTATGTGTAAAACTGGGGGGGGAGGGGGGGGGGGGGGGGAGATGAATTTACCTTTATATGAGTTGATGAACTGTTCTATGAGACCAGGCTTGTCGATTTTAAGTTCAACATGTTGTTCAGCATCATGTAGAGGGTTGAGTCTTCTTCTCCTCACAGATTGTTCCATTTGTATTGTTCGAATACTAGCCATCTTTTCTGAAAAAAATTACATTTTACAAGTATGTTGTAATATCATATTTCTCAAACATTTAAACACACAATGAAGTCATAAATAGAAAAAAGCTAAAAAAAACTAGAATAGAAATCCGTCGCTATCATAAAGAAAACCACATGCATTCTGCTGCAGACCCTTGCCTCAAAACATTTGATGTCTAAAAGAAACAATCTTATATAGAACCTCTCAAGATAAAAATCATGAGGCGCTTTACAAGAACAAAAATAAAAAAAAATTAAGAATATAGAAATGTGAAATAAAATTAATTCTGGTAAAAAATATAAGGGAGAGGAAAAAATAAATAGGACAGAGGGAAATCAGTGGATCCCGGGAAAGGTGGAATAAGACCAGAACCAGGATCTTGAAATGAACCCTGAAGTTGACTGGCAGCCAGTGAAGCTGGAGGAGAAGCGGGGTGATGTGGGTGTGTTTGGAGGACTTGGTCAGAAGCCGAGCACAGGCGTTCTGAACCACCTGTAGACGGTTCAGGGAGGTTCTGCTCAGACACGTGAAAAGAGAGTTACAGTAGTCTAAGCGTGAGGAGATGAAGGTGTGGAGAACTGTCTCAAGTTCAGAGCGGGACAGAATGGGACTCAGCTTAGCAACGTTCCTGAGATGGAAGAAGGAAGAGCGAACAAGAGAACTGACATGAGAATCCAGGGTGAGAGCTGGGTCAAAGGTCACGCCAAGATTCCTGGAAGGTTTGGTGTGGGAAGCAAGCTGACCAAGAGAGTCTCTGACTTTGGGAACCAGCTTGTCTGGGGCACAGATGAGGATCTCAGTCTTATCTTCATTCAGCTGTAGAAAGCTCCCAGCCATCCAGGCTTTGATAGAGTCTAAGCAGGTGTGTAACAGCTGCAGCTTAGACATCTCATGGGGCTTAAAGGAGATGTACAGTTGGATGTCATCTGTGTAAAGATGGTAGGACATTCCTTTGAAGGAGCTCAGGATGTGCTGAAGAGGAAGCAGATAGAGGAGGAAGAGCAGAGGCCCCAGCACAGAACCCATTGGTATGAGAGGTGGTGGAGGGCTTAAACTTGGAGATGACCTCAGAGGAGGAACACAGAAAGATAAGAGGAGAACCACTCCAGAGCAGTTCCTGATAGACCTACCCAGTTGCTCACCCTCTCCAGTAGCAGGTGATGGTCAATGGTGCAGCAGATGGACGTGGAGACAGGTTTTCTTCCACAACGCTCAATTTTTCTGCATTGACTCTTCAGGCTGTGAATGCTGTCGTTAAACCAGGGAGTAGGGTTTACTGCAGGAATTGATCTGGTTCTGACAGGACAGATGTTGTCCAGAATGGAGAGTCAGTGCTTGTTAATTGAGAAGTTAAGTTAACGAATCTGGGTCATTATCAGAAGAACAGGGTGGTTTAAAACCAGCAGAAAATGTGCTAGCTGTGCTCTCATTAAGAAAACGAGAACTAACCAGACGGCGAGCAGGAGGTGGGGATGCAGAAACTGACAAGTTAAAGAAAATGCAATGGTGATCCAAAATATAAACGTCCTCAGGACAAGCAGAAGGAAAGAACCGTTTGGACCAGGTGGACAATAAACCACAGCACAGTAGAACGGGTCCTTACACCCGACTTTTATCAGCTGCAGTTCAAAGGAAGCAAAGTGACCAGAGGTTGTAGAGCTACATGGAAGATGGTCTCTGAAAAGAACAGCTAGGCCTCCACCACGACCAGAACCCCGGGGCTGGCTAAGGAAAGAATAACCACTCAGGCAGAGTTCAATCAAACCAGAATAATCAGATGTTTGCTGCCAAACAGTCAAAAACAGAAGGTCCAGGTTTTTAGAGAGAATTAGATCATTAAGCAGGAAAAACATTTTAACAAGAGTGGGTGTTTAATAGAGCCATGCTGAATGAGATGGATGAATCAGAAACTACAGAAACAGATGGAGTAAGATGAGGTAAATTAGCAGGATTAGCTCCACAATGTTTATAAAAACCACTCATGGAGTGAACAAGGATAAATCACTGAAGCCTTGTTTGTATAAATTAAGGACGGATCTTCAGATAATCTGACTAACATTTTGAACAAAAAAAGGATTGGACCTTCAAGCTTAAGCCTTTTGTGAATGCTTTATTTCCAAGTGGCTAGCCAATTCGGGCTAAGTAGCTAAAGCAAACGTCTATGAAACATGCTTAGCTAGCTAAGTTGAGCTTTCTTCTTTCTAAAAAAATCCAACCAATTTTAATGTTTAGCCTGGAAAAAACGAATACTCTCTTTTCTTACCTTTAAAATTGCTCGACCACTTCTGCATCCCACGGCCAACCTGCTGACGTTAATGGAGAGGAACTGGGACTTTCCCTCCTCCCCCCAGTAATAGTTAGCATACAGTGCAATTGATATGCTAATGTCGTTTTGGTCACTTTATGCTAATATAATATTAGCTGAATCATTTTCTTGTGCATAGTAATGTCCCTACTTCTTAAAAACACTAGGGTAAACGTCATTATCAAAGTTTTAAAGCTTTTATTTTTATTTTTATTAAAGTTATTTAACCATTTTTAATCAGGCAAAATGTAACCTACATTTTGAATGTGAAGATAAATCATCACATAATTTTATTCAGGCAAAGTCTGGGACCGCTACTTGGGTCCTATACAATTCCACACACTTCCACTAGGGGGCAGAGTAGAGTTATACACAAATTGGGATGTTGGTGACCAAATGGAACACACAAATACACAAAAAGTCTGAAATATGTGATTTTTAGGGACATTGGAGATTTTTGGATTAAAACACATATTAGACTGTGCTGAATGTTATGTGAAGGAAATCTAATTGGGGACGGTGGTTTTGGTCCCCAAAAGGAAAGGTGTCCCCAATTGACTGGTGTGTGAGCTGGTTCAGGCCCCCAATTTTTACATAAGCAAACCCACACACACACACACACACACACACACACACACAGTCTTTGATATTTGTGCTTTAAAGTTTTGGTTATCAGATCAAGTTTAGAAGCTTTTACTGCAGCGGGTTTGATCTATTTCCTTTCTGCAGACACTGGAGAGAAAGGCTGCACCCGGCTAGAGAACTGCTCCCGGCTCGGCTGGACCTGCTGCTACACAAACCGCTGCAATGCCAATCAACACTGATCAATACTCAGCCATTAATCAGTAATCTGATCAGTCTTTAAACATGAAGTCTGAAACTTTTATAGTCCAGTTTGAAATGTTAGACTTAAACTTCTGGTTAGTTTGATAGTTTACCTGATTTCACCAGAAGTAACTAGATAAACTAATAGGCTCAAATAAAAATCTGATTATCGTGGAAAATCAACTTTTCAGGGAGAAATATCAAATTACTAGATTTTAATAAACGCAATCAAACAAGTCCTATTTCATTTATTGTTCTTCAGAAAAAATACGGAAAAGGTTCTTTAACCAAGGGATGAGCCAGAGGACTGATAACCCAGAGCAGAACCAGTTTAAAGGTGTGGAACACTGAAAAACCACATTCTAATAATTACTTCTGATTCTAACGGTCACTGAGTTTTCATACAGGCTGATCGTGAAAATAGTCTCCTACACCTTTCTCCTGCAGTAGCTTCTGATAGAAAACAGACGGTGAAACTCTATGATTAGAAAATGCTGACAGATCTACGTCACACTGTCACTTAACATTCATGGACTCACCCATCTGGACTCACGACGGGGAAGGCTGTTGTTGGGTTAGCGTCCAGGAAACAGCAGAATGTCTCTGCTAGTTGAAGCTAACCGGTAGCATTAGCAACTGCTGTTAGCCAATCAGAGAAGAGATGTCCACATATCAGGAAGTAAGACTCTCTACTCTGGCCTTTTCCCAATACTCACACTTCCACCCTTGTTCTTTTCTAAATGTGTGTTTCTGTCCAAGGGTGTGAGTGCATTGCATGTCCCAATCCTGTAGTGTGGAAGTTGACCACGCCCCTTTTGCATTCTTCACACACACTTTGTGTGTGAGAAGTTCATTGAAGGGTATCACCCACAGTCCAGGAAGAGAAAATCTAATCTTCAATATTAGAAGCAACATTTTATCATTTCCTCTTTTACTGATCAATTTTATTTACATCATCAATGAATGTAAACTTTGTCAAATAATTGTTTGTTTGAAAGTTAATAAAGTTAAACAAGTAGCACAAACAGCAGCCAGCAGTACTTCAGTTTAAATGATAAATAATGATAAGAGTTTTGAATGTCTGTCACGTGATCTGAGATTCATTCGTTTGTAAAAATTCATGAATAAAACAACCACAAATCAGACGTGTCATGTATGACATCACAGCAGAATCTCCTCCCCTAGCGTAGCTGCTACTGACCACATGACCAGATTTAAGATGGTTTTCTCCACCTTTAATGCTCCCTATGTCATCCTGGAATAAGGATGTGAAGCTCATCAAACTCACAGCCATTTCTTTCTCCAAGTCTGGTTTGATGATGTCCATAGGGTGAGACAAACATCAAAATGTAGCAGGTCCAGACAAGACCAGATAGAGTAACAGTGCTGGGGACGGCCAGTCACACGTTAGCAAGAAACTTTGGAGCCAATCGAAGAGCTTCTAGTACCGGGCTCCAGCTCCTAGTGCCTGATGGACTTACCTCTTCCACAGCATAATGGTGAAAACAGCAGGATCCAAACTGCCTTTTGAAAAAGTGGGGGGGGACAGTTATGTCAGAGCATTCTTGCCACGGGCTAAAATCAAAACTCCCTTTTGGTTAGAGGAATTTGAAAGAACTGTTTTGGTGCCGTTTCTCTTTACTCGTGTGGACGACAGGCCAATATGGTCATAGCCCAGCTACGCATGTGTAGTGCTGGTTATTAGTCCGCTGTAATGTAACAGTTACATTCACATAATAATATCAGTGTATTATACATGTTTAACAGATTAATCCATGGGTTAGGGTTAGACTGAGACGTGTATAGACGCTCCCATTGGAATCCATTTAGATTGTGTAATCACCCGAGCCCACGCTAAAAAGGAGGCTAACAAAACCCTGGGGTTAGCTAGTTTGTTTGAAGATCCTCAGCCAGCCCTGACCGGTTCTCACCTACCGGTGCCTCCTCCTTTTGGACCAGAGGAGAGAAAAGCTTCTTTCTCCTCTGACAAGTTGCCTTTAACGTACGCTTCCTTAGAAAAAGCACAAACACTGGATGACTCTTTAACGAAGTGCTTTTATGAGGTAAATAAACATGTGGATGGAAAACCCAGATACGTTTTTGAAAATAACATTTTAATGAGAATCTGGAGGAATCCGTTAGCTATAGATGCCCCATGAGGGATGGTCAAACAGATTGTAGTTCCTCAAAAATATAGGGCTCAGATTTTGTCTCTGGCCCATGAAAGTCAGTGGTCTGGCCATTTGGGTATTCGGAAAACCTACTACCTGATCTTAGAATTTTTTTTCTGGACACGACTCAAGCAGAGTGTGGTCCAGTTTTGTGGACGTTGTCATGTGTGTCAGGTAGGGGGCAAACCAAACCAGAAGCAAGCGCCTGCCCCACTCAGGCCCATTCCAGTGATAGGAAACCCCTTTGACCATGTCATAGTAGATTGAGTTGGCCCTTTGCCCAGAACTAAAATCAGGAAAACGATTTTTATTGACAATCATGTGCACTGCTACCCGTTTCCCAGAAGCCATTCCGCTTTCCTCTAATACAGCTAAATCTGTGACTAAGGCATTGGTTAACTTCTTTTCCTTTTTGGGGTTACCTCGAGTAATCCAAACAGATCAGGGTTCCAACTTCAAGTCACACCTTTTTCGTGGTGTCACCCAGACCTTGGGAATACAACATGTGATGCCGTCTGCCTACCATCCTGAGAGCCAAGGTGCCCTTGAAAGGTGGAATCAGACTTTCAAAACCGTGCTCAAAAAGTATAGCTTAACAACGGGAAATCAATGGGATGAAGGGGTTCTATTTCTGGTGTTTGCTTCCCTTGAAGCTCAGCAGGAGTCTTTGGGGTTTAGCCCAGCACAGCTGGTGTTTGGCCATACACCCCGAGGACCCCTCCAGGCTTTGAAGGAGCAGTTTAAGTCCACATCCACTTCAAAGAAACAAACATTAATCGTTTTGTAAGTACGTTCCAAACAAGGTTACGAGAGGCTAATGAAATAGCTCGTGAGCTGTTAAGCAGAGCACAAAAGAAAATGAAATCTGATTTTGACTGTTATGCTGAGAGATGTGTCTTCACCCCAGGAGATTCAGTTCTTATACTGAATGCTGTTGCTACTCATGAGCTCTCAGCAAAGTTTGAGGGACCTTACACTGTCATAGAAAGGTTGAATGGCACCACCTACTTTATAGCCACTCCTAACCGCCGCCGGAAAAGTCGTACTTGTAACATTAAAATGTTAAAGTTATATCTGCCTTCTCAGAACTGTTCAGATCCTTCCAGTGATGCCACGGTATGTGCAACCGCTGCCGTCATGTTGGATTTTGATGAAGCTGTCCATCCACGGTCAGCCATCTGTATAAGTCCCAGGCTAGGGAACTCACAGGCTCTGTTGCAGCTGGAACAGAGTCTTGATCACCTCACAGATGAGCAGAAAGCAGAGTTAATCCCACTCATTCACCGATACTCCTGTTTGTTTGGTGATGCGCCCTCCCGCACCACAATCCTCCAACATGATGTGAACGTTCAGAGTGCCAAATCTACAAAACATCCTTACCGAAAAAGTTTGTTGGAAAATGGTTTAGCTGTTCCTAGTCATAGCCCATGGAGTTCCCGGTGCTTTATTGAAAGTAAACCTGATGGCACCTCTCGGTTTATAACTGACTACAGAAAAGTTAATCGTGTTACTGTACCTGACGCATTCCCTTTGCCGAGAATAGATGGCTGTGTAGATAGGGTTAGTAAATCCCAATATGTCTCTAAGATAGACCTGCTTAAAGGATATTAGCAGGTTCCATTAACTCCAACTGCCTCGGAGATCTTCGCGTTTGTCACGCCAGATTCCTTTTTGCAATATACGGTCATGCCTTTTGGTATGTGAAACACTCCCGCCACCTTTTAGTGTTTAATAAATCTGGTCACAGCTGATCTTCCATCATGTAGCACTTACCTTGACGGTATTGTTGTTCACGCTTCCTCCTGGAACGACCATGTTTCTGTTTTAAAAGAACTTTTTGACCGGTTAGCTAAGGCCCAGCTAACCGTCAACCTTGCCAAAAGCGAGTTTGTGAAGGCCACAGTGACTTACTTAGGAAAAACCGTAGGTCACAGGTATGTAAGAATGAGCCAAGACAAAGTCAAAGTCATTTAGGAGTTCCCTCGTCCAGCTGCTTAGAGAGAACTTAGACGCTTCCTTGGAATGGCAGGTGTAGCGTGATGAAGGCTCTCTGATGTGTGGCAAAGGTCACTTTTGCCCAGCTGGGGCAAGCTGGGGCAAACAGTACTTTTTGAATCCACAGATTAACCCAAGGAGCCATGATGTCTGCTCAAGATCATAACATCATATCTGCTGTTCCGTCCCAAGAAGGACACTTCAAGCCACGTTGATAATAATTAGATAATAATTAATAAACGCATTGATTTTATTACAGTTTGATATAATCATCATAACATGATCACTTGGCTCATTATAAAGGTATTTTAATTACATGAAATGGATTATTATGCTTTGGGTAATAATAATAATTATTATAAAGATTAAAGATGTGTTTAGCAACAAGGTCAAGTCACCCTATCCAGATAACACAGAGTTCAGATAAACAATAACTGCATCACATGTTTTTGACGCATGAGCAAGCTTTCAAATTTTGCTCATTTTAAATATATTTTTAAACATTTTATAAATGCTTTTTTATATTTTTACATTTTTTTATTTTTGTGAAGCACCTAGTGATTTTTATCTTGAGAGTCGCTATAGAAATTATATCTTCTTCTTCTTCTTCTTCTTCTTCTTCTTCTTCTTCTTCTTCTTCTTCTTCTTCTTCTTCTTCTTCTTCTTCTTCTTCTTCTTCTTCTTCTTCTTCTTCTTCTTCTTCTTCTTCTTCTTCTTCTTCTTCTTCTTCTTCTTCTTCTTCTTCTTCTTCTTCTTCTTCTTCTTCTTCTTCTTCTTCTTCTTCTTCTTCTTCTTCTTCTTCTTCTTCTTCTTCTTCTTCTTCTTCTTCTTCTTCTGGAGAGAGTGGGAGTGGTTCTGAGAGCTTTTGGTAAAGCTAACCATCACAGATTCACGTTCAGTTCTGAAACCAACATCAGCCTGAGGAGACGGGACGGCTGCCCTGACCCTCTGCCAAGCTGTTATGTCATGCCGACAAGAATTGCAAAAGAATAAATGGAACCGTAAACCAGCTAACGAAAGACTCTCCCAGAGTCATTGATTTCTGAAGTTAAGTTAAAGACGAGAACGTTCATCTGCCAAACGCTTCATACACAGAGTGACCCAAGAAGACATCTCAGGACCGATCTGGTCGTGCTAGAGGTTTTTCTACCAACCTCGTGCCTGGAGGAAACCCATCTCCACCTGGACACTTCGGATCCAAACGGGGGTCTTCTGATTGGGTGAGGTAGACCTCGACAGAATGCGTTTGATGCTGTTTTTCTCTAAATAACTCAGTTATCCGCAAACCATCATTTCCACCCAGAACGCTTTCATTCTCTCTGAAGAC